>NC_091929.1:19551842-19851842 GCF_041260155.1 Ptychodera flava | reverse complement strand
CATCGTCATCAGTGCAGCATACTGAATCTAATTATGATATTTATTACTTATCACCATCTGCCTATACCCTTGTGGTGAAATAAACGTCATTTATTTATCCATTCATTCATTCGTCCATTATTCATTCATTGTTCATCATTCCTTCATTTGTCCATTTATATATCCATGCATCCATTCCCCCTTGCAAAAACCAAAACTCCTCAGTGACCCTTACCCAACATGAGAACGTCTTCAAATAACAAAAGTACCCCACTGCTCTTTAAGCTACATATGATTTTGTTCTTTTCAAAAGTGTGCTAGTACCTTTTAGGTTCTTAAACACTTCAATATTTAGATTATGCGCGCGCAGATTTGACCCCTGAGTTTACCACAGACCGTATCGTATGCCTTAGCTGGCAGCACGATGGCAGTACCATCGGCAGTGATATCCATTGTGATGTGACGAAATCATCAAAGAAATATTATGCTTGACTAGTAATTGGTGATGAAGATGAACTTTCTGGCACAGTTACCTGCAATCGATGATAAATTTGCTCGCTGTTCGTTTTTTTTGTTTGGTTTGGTTTGGTTTTGTTTTGTTTTTTTAAGTTGCCCCAGTGAAATTAAAACGACAATTTCCTCGCCAAATGACATGAAAGAGTTTCCCTCTTCCACGGTCACTGATGGAATAAATCATCTGGCCTCCCGTCACTGAATCAACGCAAACACCTTTAATTTTTTGACGGACAGCCTCATTAGCTGCCCCTGAACTGGTACCAACTTTTACGTGTAAAGTTTGACTGATTACTACATCCACTCTTAGAACAACCACTTCTTGCAGCTGTTACCGCAAAACCAAATATTTAATCTGTCCATTTCCATTTTTCACTTTCGTTGTGAGGTTGCACCGGCCTAGCCAGTCAAAGGGCTTTATGCAAATTACAAAGTAACGTATATTTAACAAAGGCATAACAGGGGAAATATTCGTATCAACTATGCAAAAGCTGCGGGTATGTGAAGACCCACAGTATGTTGTAAGGGCAGGATAGATGTTTCGCAGGCCACGTCTAAAAATGAAATAGGAATAGTGTTAGTGTCGAAACAATCATAGAAAACCAAAAGCAAAGATAGTTTTATAACCGCCACGTAGGGATGGTCAGGTTTGCTCAGACAGAGACAAAATTAGAAAATTAGTTTGCAGGCATTCATCATGATGTAGACATATGTATTTGAAACAGCATGCCTGGTGCATCTGTTATACAAATAACCTAACTAGGTTGCAAATTCGCAGTTGACGTTTACTTATCTTCTATCATTAAACAAACACGTTTTCTCTGCCACGAATCCGACATTGTCTATAAATAGGAAAAAACCAGGTGCCAAACTTTCTCTGTTACTGTTAAATTCTTAACCAATAGAAGGTGTTTTTTCTCAGATGTTAGCTAACAGTGGATCAGTTGTTGATATACGAGTGAAAGTATTTTAAGTATCTTTATAATCTCTCGGGGATGTCACAAATCAGGGATTGCCATTGTGCTAATAAAAAACCTCCCGATCTTCAGCGACAAACCACCACAGTGCAAACGTCTCACAACTGTGGGCGACAGTGAACAGTATGAATGGTTGGTTGAAGTTTTTGGTTGATAATGTTGAGGGTGGATGCAGTGCGAGTTGTTGCTATACTTTTGCTACAGTCAGGGCTAATAGCGACTGTTAGCGGAGCATTTGGTGAGTATCAAGACTCAGCGAACATCTCAGTAAAATTTTCTTTCCGGGAAATATCATAAAGCGACTCTTTATCAACGACTTAATCAATCAACTGTATGAAAAATTTAATAAATTAAATATAGCTGATATCACGAATACCCATGTTAGGAAGCGTGTTGTTAGAAGAGCACACGCCTCATCGGGTTGTTTTAAAACATGCACTACTAAACTTTCTGAGGTATTATCATTGGTCCTAGACGGGCGAAAGAGCTCGTTTTTACATTTGGATAAGGCAATCAAAAGTCTTACTCTACACATCTGAGACACGTTTATATCACATACTTGGCCACGCAAAGCGTTTTCGTCCCACGTCAGCCGGCTGCCGTCTTCTCGAAAAAGAGTATATCTTTGGACTACGAAACCTTGGATAATTGGACTGTTGTAACAGTTGTGACAAATGTACTGATATAATTTGCTTTTTATGAGAGCGGATCTTGATAGTGAAATAAAAATGTTCAATATCACTGCACGCCATTGGTAATCTATTAACATCATCTATAAACTAAAATAGCCATAACTTGCAAGCAACACTGTTTGCCTCGAGAGATTATCCCAAAATAGTTCCAATCAATTTGTCGCTAAAAATGGTCCAAAATTGCAAATTTCCTTTCAATTGCAAGTGCTTTTACCATCATCCATCCGTAAATGCCTTGTCGAAGTTATTGCTAAACATTATTGCATAAAATAGGATTGTTCACTAATGTACTTTGCGGTGTTCTTCTCTTTATATAGATTACTACGCCACGTACCCAGGATACGATGACTATTGCATTGGCGGTGAACTTGAAAATGAGACCTTCATTTTCGACGGCAAAGACAGTTACGTCAGTATTGGTCTCCCTGTCCCTGACCTCACGGAATTCACATTTTGTTGGTGGATGAGATCAATTGCAAACGACAGCGAGGCAACAATCGTCAGCTATTTTGCTCCGGGAAATGACAGCATACTTGTCAAGAATGTTTCAAATTTAGTACTGTCCATCGGCAGTGAAGATGGGCCACAAAGCGGCGTTGAAACGAACTATGGATTGTGGCATCATGTATGTGTTCTATGGACTTCAGAGGGGGGAGAATATAAGGTAAGCATTTTTCAATAACCCTGTTTTCATTGTTTAAAAAAGCAATTCCTGAACAAATTTACTCATTATTATCACATGTGGAAACCAACCCGACTTCTAAATGTTTGTATATAGATGTACAGCCGACGCCTTATTCTTTCTATAGCATAAAAACCTGACTACGTAAGAAATCAGACCCGTAGGACTTGTTGCGTCATCATTTCAAGAGGCTTTTTGATCAAACTGACATCATGGTGGTCAAACGTTTATTGATGATCGTATGTTTAGCGAACAAAAATTAACGGCTACTTTAGGTGATGAAAATAATGTAGAGCTGGTTCAAAATCATCAGAACCAGACTTTTATTGCCTGCTGAATGATGTCCTCCTACTTCAATGAAAATTCATTGAATAATTGTATTTGAAATGTATCGTTTTATTCAAAGGTGTAGGACTGACAAGCTCCAATTGCAAAAGTTAGAGAGCCTTCCCTAAAGGATTATATATTAGATCATTCGGTAGGATGTGGAACGTAGAAAAAACGTTCAGCTTAGTGTTGTTCCACAAGAACGAAACATTTTAGATGTAAAGCGAATAAATTGGACCTGCTGTTTTGAAAGGGAAGATGCTAAGCATATCGTTGTTGCATGTTATGTGTCGAATTTGAAATGAAAGCATTGTTAGACAAAAGACTAGCCTAACTTGCACGTGTGTAACTGAATTAAAAACAGTAATGAATACGTACGCTGAAAGAAACTAGGCGTGGCATGGTTTTAGCTATGTATGACTTTTAACCCAATTATGACGTCAAAATACTTAGGTTTTTTTTAAAAAAGCAAAATAACAGCAATGACATTCGTATGTCTTCATATTACTGCATTTCGAAAAAAACGGTTTCTAATCTTTGACCTATATGCACTTGCTGCTCTCCATATTGTCCTCCAGGTTGAATATCTTTGAGATATTTTTCCCTTGTGCCTTAAAATGTCAAATATTTACTTCTCTTGTTTTTTTCTACGGCATGGCTACCGGAAATACTATGACATAAGTGACAAATGTTACCGTTTTGAAACACTGTATCGACAGTTAGACAATGGAAATAGGAAACGTTTGAACAGTTTTTAAAAGGGCGTAGAAATTCTACTTTTATAACTACATCTGTTTGTACCGAGGATAGAATACACGATACAGAAATAAATAAAGGAAAACAGCTTGCAAAGACACATAGACATCTGTGTTTCATAGGAACGCTGTATGCTGGCTGTGTATTGCTGTGTGTGTATGTATGTATGTATGTATGTATGTATGTATGTATGTATGTATGTATGTATGTATGTATGTATGTACGTACCGACGTACCTACGTACCTATACGTATGTATGTCTGTGCGTGCGTGCATATACATACATACATACATACATACATACATACATACATACATACATACATACATACATACATACATACATACATACATACATACATACATACATACATACATACATACATAAATACACATACATACATACATACATACATACATACATACATACATACATACATACATACATACATACATACATACATACATACATACATACATACATACAATGCATATGTACGTATATGCGTTCGTACGTACGTACATTCAGTATCACATATTGTAACATATGTGATATACATTTTACAACTTGTTTTTGCAAGTCTTCGTGTAAATTAATCATTCAGTGACATGGAGTGAAGAGAAAATACACAAAAAAATAGCCTCATAGTTCCGACATCTGATACGATGTTGTGCGAGTGCTTTCCTTTCCCTGTGCAGCTGGTTAACTCATCAATGCAATATGTGTCTCTGATATCAGATACATTTGGAACATAGAAGTAAAGGTACATAAATTATGCCGACATTTGGCTCGATACGACCTAACAATAACAGATGTTCCTGCCATAAAATCGCAATATGTAACATCGTTCCGCTTACAAGCACACACAGTAAAACCTAAATATGCAACTGCGGTGAATTTTTTGCTGACATGTAATATTTTGCACAACGTGTAATGAGAAAAGTGGAATAGTGTATAGACTTCAAAAATCACTAATTCTGACATAGCAGTGATCATACATCATTTGCTATGAATAATTATGGCATAGTTGCAGATTATCGAAAATTATATCACACCAGTATATTGATGGCGCAAATACAGCGATCTGGTCGAGACGCGAAAAGAATCGCTCTATACTGGCGACATACCACGGCTGGCATACGCGCGAGCTCCCAGCTTGAGGAAATATCCGTTTCTGACGTTCCACGCCAGAATTTAAATATACTGTTATGACATAATAGCAATAAATCACACCCAGCGACGGTATACCACGATATTTTGACCAATTTACTTCGTGTATGCACTCGCTATCGCTCTTGCATATATAGTGAACTGGTCAAAATCTCGTGGTATACTGTCGCTGGGTGTGTTTTATTGCTTAAATATAACCCAAAGTAAGTTATTAATCCTACATAATGAATGCTTGCACATATGCGCATGTATCGGTCTGTCTCTATTACATAATTTTGCCTCAGTACCACATAACGAAAGAGGTAGATCTGTAAAGTTTGAAGAGTGGTGTGGCGATCTGAGATAGGATTACTTTGTTGCCACTCAAACGGGTGTCTTAGTGTTGGTAATCGATGCAACTCGTTTCGTATCAGATAACTAAATTATTACGGCTATTGTTATTTTATCTGATTGTTTGTAAGCCAATATTTTGAATATTTCTACCGGGACGTGCGTTGTTCTCGACGAGGTCTTCCAAGGCTGTCAATTTATTCCTCTACTGATTCCTTCAACTATACTACAGTCAGGATTGGCTAAGCAATATTTTGTTTCTGCTTCGAATACATTATCATGGAAATCAGTAATAATATGTCTTTTCATTTGCGATATTTGTGTTAATTATGTTATATGTTAACGTTATGTTAACCCTTTGAGCGCAAAAGTCAATTTTTGTCACCTTTTATAAAATATACCCCAGTCAATTTTTTTCAGATTTTGGAAATAATTTTGATAAAACCATTACCAAATGAAATGTGATATCCATGTGGTCCAAAATTATCGAAAGAATTACAGAAAAAAAAATTAAAAGATTGGTAAAATGTTGCACTAAACTTTCGGCGGGAAAATTACAGCACTCAAAGGGATAATGTTATATAAGTTAACTTCTTCCAAATAGATCTACAAAGACGGATGGGAGTTGTTCAAAGAGGAGGGTCTTGCCGTCAATAAAACGATATACGGCGGTGGTGACATCACTCTAGGTAATGATGGTGATTTATTTTACGAGGGCGAACTAACACAATTCAACATGTGGAACTACACTCTGACAGAAGATGAGATAAGGGTAAGATGTCACGTGAAAGTTACTATGGTGAAATTTATCAGTTTCTGTAAACATTGAAACTGGTTACTACAAACACCACAAAGTTGACCTTAAGGTAATATGCACCTCGAAAGTGAAAGACTTAAACTTTTGCTCTAACTTTCAACAAGGAATCTTTCAATCATTCTCTTTCAAAATCAAGAATAAAAATAGGAGGTCACCGTGCAAATTTTTGTACTAGAGAAACAAATTACCCAAGATTTACCGATATTAGAAATTCAAAATGGCCGCCATCCCTGTGTTCACTCTATGGAGAAAAATAAAAAAATTTGAATTTCGAAAAACTAAGCCGGTGAAAAGTCTTCTTTCACCAAGAGCTTTAAAATGAACCCCCACATGTGGTATATCAGAAGAGAATTGTAAAAGTTTTAGAGTCCCAATGTCTGTCCCCGAGGTGCGTTCTACCTTAACAGCTGAGATACTCAGTCTGACATCTTAAGGCTATTTAACAGTGGCGTTTTGCAATGCCTTTGAGTTATACAGGAAAGATATACTGTCTAATACGTACATTAGTTAACGTGGATATTCGTCATTCAGAAAATCCCTTGAAGGAAATTCAAACTCGTCACTTAAAACCAATATTTGCACAAGAATTGAATGTAAAAAACAATAGGGCGATGAGTATGTATGGTGAGAAAGTTTCGAAGCGCTTATACTGTCATTTAAACAGAATTAGGCATTTAAATTTAAGTATGGCGCTTTCTGTTCTAACGGTAATATGTTGAATGTAAGCCACAAATTTCTACATTAATACGTTTCGACATACACATCATTTGAATAGTTTGATATTGAATTGTTATATGCATATGCAGGAGCTAATAATTTTTAGGGCTGAGCTACAGAAAAAGAAATATATGGGAATGTTTAAATGTTGACTATTCACCCCGTTTCATGGTCATGATACCCGCCTCCGAAACAGAAGTTCAAAGTCTCATGAGCGTACTATTCGTATGTGATGTAGAGCTTTTAACGACGCGTTTTGAAGCATGCAGAAAAAGTAGAGTTTTTCCTTTGTGAAAAAAAAATGATGATATCACCTTTTCCCATAGAGTTAACATAAAGAATGGTAGCATTTGAAAAAGAAATCAATTGACACGGAGGCATACAACGGCTGCCACTCTTACCGAACAAATTGGGTAGTGAGCATTAATCTTGATTTTCTAAAGATCCCTTGAGCAAAATTGTCAAAATTTGATTCTGAAGTGCGTGTCAACTCGATGTGTCTACTCTTTATCAATCAGGCACTGTCTGAAGATAGTTTAAATCGAGGCTGTGGAAACGTTGTATTTTGGTCTGCCCTGACGTCATCAGACTTGTCATGCATCGAAACAAAAGAGACCGAACTACCGAAACGTAAGTGTTTCTCGGCGTTTTTTTTATTCGAATGTGAAGGATATGTCTATTGACATAGCAGGTATAATCTATGTACGAGTGGAAACAATATTAAAACATGATTAATAGGCAATTTTCATTTACATAGATATCAAAACAGAGGAATACTATAAATTGATCGCTGGAATCAAGTAAAACAATTATTATTTCTTTCTGTCCTCCCAATAGGTTCATTCAGATAAACGATTGATAGATAAGGAAAGTATTGTTGTCATAGCATCGGTTAGTGATCATATCGTTGACATAGAAGTAGCTGGGTTTTTTGCATTTTATTATCATTGTCGTCGTTACACTGTTATTATTACTATCTCACTGTGCGGTAATCGTCTTTCTCCTTCTTCCTCTTACTATTATTATGATTATTTTATTACCGTTGTTGTTGTTGTTGTTGTTGTTGTTGTTGTTAGTATTATTATAAATATTATTATTAGGGGAGACGTCAAAATTCCAATGTAGGATAAAAAAAACTTAATCCTTTTAGTTTAGGGGTTGACCCAAAGAAGTTTTTATCCGAAAAATCTATTGAAGGTAAAAATTGCCGGGGAATAAATATTTAAAATAAATACAGCAGAAATGCGCACCTTCGTGTTGAAGGCAAAGTTTTTTTCAACACTTGCACGACTGCCCCCGCCCTGGTTAGCGTAAACAATTTAAGCTCTTGGCCTCTGTTTTTCTCTCAATTTATAATTATATTTTGCTACATTTCTAGTGCACGTGTTGATATTTTATATGTGGATGTGACCTTGTTTCGGCAATAGGTTCAATGTAAGTCAACATTGAACTTTTGACGTCGACCCTTATCATCATCATCATCATAATCGCTGTCGTCGTCATCATCCAAGCAACGCAACCCCCCCCCCCCCCGATCTTCATCGTTTTTTGGTGTTTTTTTTTCGAAAATAGACCAAGATCATCGCTTCGCCTGTCTTGAAGATGAGATTTCACCTAGAGTGGTAGACTTCGATGGCGTGAGCAGTTATCTCACAGTAAGTGTCCCGATCCCCGAACTCTCACAATTTACTATTTGCTTCTGGATCAAGGCCAAGGTTACATACACGTCTGACTGGCAAACTATCTTCAGCTACTTTGTTGAAGGGGACACTGTGGGAAGCATCGCTTTGCAAAAGTTAGATGACCTTGAACTCGTGGTACGAAATGAAGAAGGCAAAAGTTCGGATGAAAGCGTCAGCGACGGCCAATGGCACCACGTGTGTGTGATGTGGAACTCTAAGAACGGCCATCACACGTATGTAGTCGATGGTGACAGCAAAGTGGGTCGAAAGCTGGCCAAGGGATTGCATGTTCATGGAGGTGGGACGCTTGTTCTCGGTCAAATGCAAACTGGCTTGAATGAAACTTTCGCTGAAGAACATGCACTATCTGCAGTTGTGTCGCATTTCAACGTGTGGACGATAAAGCTTTTGCAAAGTGAGATGAAGGTGAGTAAAAATAGCGTTGAATTGCCACTGCAATAAATATGTATGTATGTATGTATGTATGTATGTATGTATGTAGGTATGTAGGTATGTAGGTAGGTAGGTAGGTAGGTAGGTAGGTAGGTAGGTATTTGTTTTTACATACGTACCAGCGTTCTACTAATATCTGAGAGAGAGAAAAAAAAACAAATATGTCCTCGTACGAATGCAACTGTTTGAATCCACAACAGAATTTATAAACATTTACTTACATTTACTTCAAAAATACAAAGTATTAACATCTGTTATTCGACAAGTTTCAAGCATCTTGCATTCGTCAGACAGATTAGCTTAACTGTAGTAACCTCCTATGAATGACTTAACCGTTCCAATGCGGACTTTGGTAAATTAGATAGGTATTTGTGAGAATGTGTTAACATAGCATACGTATTCAGCGATTGTCTGCGTAAATCATTTCTTTCCCTGACTCTTTCGGAGCAGGCGATGTTCTTTTACCCGTGTAATCGTACTTGTGGAAACCTGGTCTGGTGGCCACACATCATAGCAATGGAAAGTACTACGGCATTAATCAGGGCTCCTGAAGGAGAATCCGATTTATTTTCCTGCGGTGAGTAGTAATCTTAATGTTTACACATTTATAAATCAAGAATAGTACGTCATTACAGTGATATTAAGGCACTTTCACACCAAGAAATATACTATTTGGACATTTCCCATTCAGGTAGGGCCAGGGTTACTGAAAGGATAAACATAAGGCCAAATGTTCGCTGAAAAGATATCCTTGTGTATCTTTCCTAGAATCTGTTAGTCTGCGAAGTTTTAAGGAAGCTACATTAGATAAAGTCATAATCCAATAATATGAATGGTAAATTTCAGTGTATCACACGTAATTTATCTTTTAGATCGTTCAAGCCTCAAAATTGATCGATTTCAATCCCCCCTCCCAACTTTCCTTAAATTCCTTAAGCTTAAACTCTAAATCATTCCGTTTTGAAACCAAGCACAATCATTTATTTATCGATTCTGAAATTCCAAAATGGCCACAATCCCGGTGTTAACTTTGTGGGGAAAATTGAAATTCACCACCGTCACAAAAACTCAGCAAGCAAACTTTTATTTACTTATTAAACTTCAAAATGGGACCCTACAATTGGGAGACCCAAAATGCATTGTAAAAGATTGGAAATCCGAATATTTGTCTCCAGGACACGTTCTACCTTAAGAAACAACTCCACAAGAATACGTCACTTTAAGTGGATTCAAAAGATTTGCATTTTTCTTATCTATTTCATAAATCCCTACAGTGCATGTTTTACTTTGGGCCTTTAAGTATATCTAGCCCAAATGTGTATTGTCAAAGCGTGCGACATATTTCATTATTATTCAAAAGGCGGGTAATACACTACCCTGTGTAGTCATACAATTGTCTCACACCTTGCCAGTCCGGCAGTGCCGTTGCATTGTTCGGCCTTCTGTCCCTGCTGCGTTCGCCCGATGATATCATAGTATGTTCTTCAGCAGATAGGACAGACCCGTGTGATCCCGGCGTGTTCGACGACAAGCTGTGGGAAATAGACAACACGGGGGACTGGAGTCTGGCGCCAATGCCCAAGAGAATTCCACACCTCAAAGCTTTCACCATATGCTTCTGGATGCGGCTGGACGACGACTTCGCCAACCAAACGAACACCGCCTTCAGCTACTTTGTCCCCGGCGACACAGAGGGCAGCATCGTGCTGGAAAACGTCAACAATCTTGTCGTGATCGTTAACAACGAGAGAAGTGAACCCACGGGCGTCAACCTGAACAACCAAACGTCACACTTCATATGCCTGATTTGGAAATCCAGGACAGGCACGTACACCATCTATGACAAGAGCACGGTGCTGTACGAGGGACACGGGCTGGCGGTTGACACAATGGTTCCCGGAGGTGGATCCCTAATTATCGGCCAGAGACAAAGCAACATTTCAACCGGTTTCAACAAAATGGACTCATACTACGGCAAACTGCGATACTTCAATTTCTTCAGCAAGGCGCTGAAAAAACGTGAAGTGAAGGTAATGTCAAAGAATTTAAATAAGATTAAACTCGACCATTGATCATCTTGTTTGTTGTCACTACGTCTTTTCCTCATAAACGTACAATTGTACATTTCGTGACAAGAAAGAATTATTTTTACATTATTATTAACATTTGTTTGAAATATATTACACACACGTCACAGCACATTGTACATAAGAGAATAAAAAATAATAAGTACAAGCACACAGGAAGGTAAAGAGATAGAGAGAAATGAACTGGATAAAAGAAATAAAAGTAACGAAAGAAAGCAGTAAAAACATTACAAATGAAACAAAATGGTAAATTTACTAATTGCGTTTAAAACTGCAAATAGGTCTAGGAAAACGGCAAAACATTCTAGAGAGCGCAGGCACACAGACAACCCTCTCAGCCTGTATATTTTATCAAAATCGTCATAAAATAGTGTTAATGGTCATTTCTCAATGGTCTGCAGGTCTGTCGCCAGCATATATTGTATAATAAAATTAAAAAGTGCGATCGTTCCATGAACAAGTTTGAAAGTAAATGCCCGTCACCTATTAGTGATGTAAAGGCGTCTACCATAGGGTAATGTAAATTATATGAGTGGGCCGTTAGAGCCTTGGAATTATCTGGTAGTAATGAAGGACGGAATCGTTTACGCGTTCTTAATATTTATAATTTTTTCAGGATTTGACAGAGCAAAAAGTCCGTCCCTTTCTGCCATAAGTCATTTGACCTTCCCACGTGTGAAAGCATCCAGGCTGCGAAACTATGTCCAGGCAATATGTCCTGGATATTTTTCTTTAATTTTTAACATGACAACAGGGTATCCTGGTCGATCCTTTAATGCATTTTGTACTTCGCCACACTGCTGTACAGAAATTTGTTGAAGAAGAAACAGAAAAACGTGACAACATATACGGAACTCGATTAATTACTTGGGAAGTGACTTGTTTGTCAGGCAAAGAGAAATCTGAAACACAATCAGAGAGACAGACATCGTATATACTCATCTGAATGTACCATATTATTCATATTTCACCGTCTTACTATTAATATATCCCCTCTTTAAAATGCGCCAATAGCAAAATATGTTCAAAATTCATTTATAAGTATGATGAAGGGCTCCCTCTTTTGATGTTTATTTTGTTTGGATGCCGAAAGATTTAACAAGATGTTGGGGAACGAATCGCTTTTTATCATTGCATTATGGAAATCGTTTATATCTGTGCGAATAGCCACGCTATGTCTCCATAGACCAAGATCATGAGCCTGTGTTTACTTTTGACTGTTGAATTTCATAACTACCCACGAGCACAACACTAGCATATTTCAACATTGTATGGTATAGTATGATAACATAAGAGTTGCGTTTATCTGTTTGACAGAACAAATAAAAAAATCAGTTTTCTTCTTTCTTGTTTGTTTGTTTGTTTTCTCCAATGTAGCTAGCAACAAAAGCCTGTGATCCTGCATGCGGTGACGTTATTTCTTGGCACGAGTTACGATATGTAGATTTAATAAACATCCGTGTTAGAAAGTTGACGTGTGGTGGCGGTGGTAAGTGTAACTTAATAACCGATTGATATGAATATATACACCTTTGTCTGTGAACTAAGAAGCCTCCTGACAATTAAAAACTTTTCGATCCATATCCGATGCGCCTTATGTCAATTACTGTTTTGGAGGATGAAATATTCCATATATTATATTTCATATATTACATACATACATACATACATACATACATACATACATACATACATACATACATACATACATACATACATACATACAATCTTCCATCAATCCAACCATCCATCGATAGACAGACAGATAGATAGATAGAAAGTGTTTTGTTGAAGTTTGTGCATTATTGTTACTGTGTAGGTCTCACCACGGTTGCGACAACCTTTCCGATGTCCACGATTGGTACTACTCAAACTGAAGTGTATACAGAACAACCAACAACTGAGTCCTTTGAAACATTTGCACCAGTGACGTCGGTGCCTCCAAAGACATGGTCTACACTCCCAGGACCACTCTCCACACTTCCTTCCACAATATCGACACCTCCCGAAGTTCCATCGACACTTCGTTCCACAGTGTCCACAACTCCCGAAGCTCCATCGACACTTCCTTCCACAATATCGACACCTCCCGAAGTTCCATCGACACTTCCTTCCACAATGTCCACAACTCCCCAAGCTCCATCGACTCTTCGTTCTACGGTATCGACACCTCCCGAAGTTCCATCGACACTTCTTTCCACAATATCGACACCTCCCGAAGTTCCATCGACACTTCCTTCCACAATGTCGACACCTCCCGAAGTTCCATCGACTGTTCGTTCTACAGTGTCGACACCTCCCGAAGTTCCATCAACACTTCCTTCAACAATGCCGACACCTCCCGAAGTTCCATCGACACTCCGAAGTTACATCAACACTTCCTTCCACAATGCCGACACCTTCCGAAGTTCCATCGACCCTTTCTTCCACAATTTCGACACCTCCCGAAGTGGCATCGACACTTTTTACAACTACGTCAACGCCCACCGAAAAACAGACGACACAATTTACACCAATGTCGACACTGCACGAAACACAGTCAACATCTCCTGAAATGCAATCAACACTGCCTGAAGAATTGACCACAACTCCAAAAACACAGACGACAGTTTTTGAAACGTTTTTGCCCACCACAACTCCTACTCCGCAACAACCAAAGTGTTTACCAGAGGAGCCAGGTACTGCAGCACCTTGCCCTGATATTTCTGGTTCAACAAACCGAACAGGTTAGTTGCAATAAAGTAGTATGTTCTACCGATGCTTTCGAAAACACATAAAAGACTTCCACAGTTCGTAGCACAATAACCTGTCCTGTGATGGCGCTACTTCTTTGTCGGTGTCAGAAAAAAATCCAGTGTTAAACATCTTTCAGATAAAAGTTTTATTGATAATTCTTGTTCGATATTGACACAGTTTGTCACGTCCTGGGTTTGCCTCTTCTTAACAGTACTACACAGAATACATTTCTAATGTATAGTTTGTCAAATAGAGTTACTAGTAATTTAAAACGTGCAATCAAATCGTGACAATTTTAGAACCATACGGAGTGTAACTTTGATCAATTAAATGTGAAGGACTCGTTTATTATGATTTTAAAAATATGTATCTTGCACTTGATAATATTTTGCCTTATTTGTACATGTAGAAAAAAATGGTACCCTTTGAAGGGCAAAATTTCAAAAGATGTACGATATTTTACGTAAATTTTTTTTTAATATTTTTTTTTACTTGAAGTGTCAGAATCTCAAGAAATTTACAGGAATATGCAACATTTATGTTTGTTTGTGTGTTTGTTTGTTTATTTGCCTTATCATTTTTTTTTACAGTTAGCTTAGATGAAATACCTCGCTGTTTCGCTAATGTAGCGTGTGGTAAGTACGCCGAACAGAGCTCTGGCTACTGGTACACAAACGCCAACAGCGCCGTCGACTGTGACACCGATTCGATCATATGCCTCGGGTCGTGTACTTTCACGCAGTTGGAGTATGAGCCGTGGGTCAGGATCGATCTCGTGAAATCTCGTCTCGTTCACTACGTCACCCTGACGAATGCTGACGACTGTTGTGACGGTAACTTTTTATCATCTTTCAACACCATTCTCATTTTGTTACGCTATGTTGTACGCAAATATAACTTATCTATAGTTATGATAGGAAAATTCTATCTAGCTTGCTGGTAATTTTTCCAGATGTGAAGCGAGTTAAAAACCAATGTTGTGGCTTTTTCACGACGACACTTTTAAATTGTTGGCGTCCTTAGCAGATTTTGCGCTAACATGATGAAGTAAAACACTGTTTAATGTTAAGTGGTTTGGCTAGTATTTTGATCTGGTGACCTCGTTTTGGGGGCGATCATGGTTTCGGGCTCAGTATAGGTAATATTTCAAACGTCACTTTGATGAGGCAAAAAAAAGAGTAAAGATTTCCTTAAAAAACAATCTGTTAGCTCTCATGTTCTGTTAGATCTCATTATCTGTTAGATCTCATGTGTGCACTGCTCAGATCTGAGTAATCAAAATTATCGTCTGCATCTTGCTGCATGCCTGCATCAACTGTGACATTACATGTGAACATTTCCTGCTTTTGGTAATTTCACGTCGCTGGTGTGTATGCAATCCCGTGATGCCTCTTGCTATTCAACATTGTATCCCGGATGTATATTTGGATTCATATGCGGTGTAAAATTAAGACATTAAACTATTCTAATCAAATATGTCGATAGCAAATCTAACATTTTGAACAATGTAACAATGGCCTTGATAACGGGCGTTCAGTCTCTTCAAACTGCACTTAGGCTGTTCAATATAGAGAAACTCACTTATAATAAAAAAACAGAAATTTAGTTAACATATATTGTTTTTTGTTTTATTTGTTGTTTTCAACAACTAAACGTGGCCACATACTGTTTGATTTACTCGCAAAGCGAACTGGTGAGCAATATGAGGCTCACAAACAGTCAATTTGAAATTCACCCCAGTACTAAGCATAGCCGTTTAAACGCCAATTGGCAATAAGTTGTATGAGTGTTGAAAAGACATTGCGCTGACAGCTGAACTGCATTAATCTTTTTTTCAATACGAACAGAGGGGAAGCTACTCGGCGCCCAGGTGCGTATCGGTAATTTCCGGGACTTTCGGAAGAACCACCTGTGTGGCACTGTCGCCGATGACCTGGCCAGTTCAACCCAGATAACCATGCAGTGTTCAAATGCACCAATAGTAGGAAGATATGTCACTCTTCAAATACTATGTAGAACAGCGACATTGTGTCTGTGTGAACTGCAAGTTTGGACTGACGATTTTGATCAGGCACTTGATTGGGACAATGAACTTCGCTCAGACTGTTTGCAGTCGGACATGCAATTTTCTCAAGATGAAGGTATCACTTATTTATTTATTTATTTATTTATTTATTTATTTATTTATTTATTTATTTATTTAGTTAGTTAGTTAGTTAGTTAGTTAGTAAGTTAGTTAGTTATTCATCTGTTTATTTATTTATTCATCTATTTATTTATCTATTTATTTTGTTTGTTTGTTCGTTTGATTTATTGATTTAATATTGTCTGTGTATCTATCTATCTATCTATCTATCTATCTATCTATCTATCTATCTATCTATCTATCTATCTATCTATGTATCTATCTCTCTATATTATTTTTTACTTGTATGTCAATACGTTATTATATTCTTTACATGTTAGAAAAGAGGTCAAATAAAATGTTAGAAATTTTAAAAAGGCAAGATGCCAATTCAATATAGATAAAACCTGCAAAGATCATATTAGTGATTAACTAAGAACGGCTATTAATATCTCCTTGTTTTATCAAAATAAAATCTGATACACGGGGGTTTGTCCGTTTATTGTTTTCGTCTGGAAATATTGAATGAGCGCCCTCTATAGGGCAGCAAGAATCCTCGAGATAAAAGAAAAAAATTGTACATCAGAGCTGTATAGCTTTCGGGTTCATTCGATTAACACTCAGCAGGAATCTGATCTAGTTGGACATTTGACGTCAGTCACGTGGTTTTGTAATTGACCCCATATCGTGAGATTGTACATTACAAATGGATGGTAATGTTATTCCATCACGACCATGATTCCATTCTCTTTTTTGTCACGAAAACGTTCAACGTTTTGTTCTTTCATTTCAGCCATGGACGGAGATCAGTCACCAGGTTACACCCTGGAGCATTACCCTGGAGTGTTAGCGCCGATCAGCCGATACCTGTACAAAATGTTCTGCTCACAAAATGTGACTGACGAAAACCAATAAAAAACTCGTTGCAGTGAATTGGTGCTTTACCCGCTTCAATAGACTGGTTTTATTCACGTTCATTTTGGACACGGCGATATTGAGGTAGAATGCGCCTCGGGGACAGATAGCTGGACTCTCTAACTTTTCCAATACATTTTTGGTCCACCACTTGTTAGGGTTTATTTTGAAGCTCCATAGAGTAAATACAGTTCTGACCGATTTAATTTTTATGAAAATCGAAATTTTTATTTTTCCTTATTGAGTTAGCACAGGAATGGCGGCCATTTTGAATTTCAAGTGTAGGTAAATATTGGGTAATTTGTTACTCTTGTACCAAGTTTTTCCCTGTGACCACTAATTTTTATTATTGATTTCATAAGGAAGGGGTTTAAAATTTTCTTTAACAAAGTCTGGGCAAAAGTTTAAGTAATTCGATTTTCAGGCGCGTACTACGTAAAGGCGTTTTCGTTTCATTTATACATTAATTCAACGCCCGATATATCTGTCGTGTTTGCATTTTAATTGTAACTATAATTATAATGAAATATGGTTTAATATGTCAATTTTATCATAACATGGACTGCGTGCTTGAATTGTATACATTATGCTTTTGAATGTTAGCCACGGATGAAGGTCGAGAGGCCTGACCTACGGCAACCTGTTCAATAAAAATCGTTACGTTTTGCATCGCAAACGCGCTCGCATTGCCTCAGTCTTGTTTATCCAAGGAACGCTAGACGTCACCTGTATCAGAACACGAAGACAAGGTGGCCATGAAAATGTGACAACGTTGAAGACCACAAACACTGAAGGGGAATGTCAAAAGTACAAAATATATGACACATGTTTGGTGTGATTCTTTATATTGATGATTGATCAAAAGTTCAGGTATTGCAAATCTATAAAATTATGAAAATAATTTGAGTCAAGCTGTTTTGTTTGTTTGTTTGGTGTTGTAGACTTTCACACGGTCGAAAACCATTGTCCATTTCCATTGTGCAATGGTTCTGTAGTCTGATTGTGTAAATTAATGTTTTGTTGAATTTTGGTAGTTAAATCTTTTGTAAAATATGACCCTTCTCAAACTATCAATTGTAAACACAATTGGAACTAATTTGGGGCAATTGTATCTTCGTATTTTTCAAATTTCTCAAACGTGTTCGGTGTCCTATAACTGAAAATTGTAATATTACACATTACTCATAAAAAAAAGCAGATGAGCTTATATTTGCAGATTAAATCGACATTATTTCATCATCCAATAATCCCAAATTAGTTCCAATCGTGTTTGTAAAAGTTTGACCCCTCCAAAGCCGTTTTGTAAAACTCAAACGCTCCTCTGATTGCCATAGTCCACCCCTCAGTTCTAAAAAGTACCGCTTTCCAAGTTAGACACTGTCAGATATTAGTACGTGAAACTTCAATAATGTGAAGATCTGAAACCAACTCACAACTGTGACAAAATTAATATTGATTTGATAAAATTGAGGGATGTTCAACCCAATCAATGAATTATGAAACCTCTTTTTCGAAGTAGAGTAGGACCAGGTGAATGAGGACAGTCAAAGGTGGCAATATGAAAGGACTGCATATCAGTGATCTGATCTATATAATAACGGTGATTGGATATTTCACTGTTGGCTGGCAAAATGCCCGGAAAAAAAGCAGACAATTGATGGGTGGCTGGATGGATTAAGAGATGTGTTTAACACGGAAATGAAAAATATGGTCTTTCTCCTGATGATAACTGATTTGCAAGAAGCGAGTATAAGATAAACGGTTGTTTTATCACCATGCATGCAATGGGACTCACCGATGATAAGAATAATCACGTCTCCGCAAACTTGTATTACATGGGTATGAAAATGTTGATAATCCAGAATCACAAATAGTCGAGTAACGGTCTTTATGACCGATGCTATTCAACAAACTCTGTACGAGGAGGCAATTTCGTATGTGTGTGTTCACTTGTTCATGTTGTAAGTTGTTGTTGTTGTTGTTGTTGTTGTTGTTGTTGTTGTTGTTGTTGTTGTTGTTGTTGTTGTTGTTGTTAAGACGTGGTCAAAAAGGGGTGTATCTCAGCAATGCAATCACTGTCCATCGTATCGCTGAATATATTAATAAGTAGCTTAGCACTCCAACCATGCAAGGTTTTATGGTTTAAAATGACTAGCAATGAGCAAACAAGAAAGAAATCGTCATTTAAACTAAATATCTCGGATTTTTTCAAAACCTCTAGTTTCAACTTTCACTGTGGCTCCAATAAGTGTGATCAGCAGCATGCATGGGTATCGAAAATTCAGTGTTTACATTGTCATCTTCTGTATATATTTTATTTTAGAAAATCGGAGTAAAATCGTATGTTCTTGACGTTTTTTGTTTGAAGTATTCACAGACAAGGAGAAACACCTGTACGTTTTGAAAATTCAAGATAACCATTCTCAGAATTTTCAGATAGGTATTCGAAATTGTGGGTGTAGTGAATTATCGATAATCAACATGTCAAATATGAAATGAGTGTTGATTGATCTTAATTATAAATTTAGGTCAGTATTTGTACCATTAAATAGTGAAAAGTTTTTTTCAAGTGCGTCATTGATCACATCAACTTTCTGGGTCAAGTGCTCAAGTGGTGTGTTTACAATCATGGCTTACATATTAAAGCGTGACTTTGAAGATGTATCACATACTGTGACTGTCAAGCTGATAGGTTAAGATTGGTTTATACACAATACTATATATTCGTTTTTACCAACGATTTATTGAGAAGCGATGTGAGAGAGAAATTGGTGTGCAGACAGCTTGGAAAGGAGTTACTAAACATTGTCACTCTCAATATCAGCGACATCTAACAGCCAAACCGTCCTCATGGTACGTCCAAAACGTTTATGGTCATAATTTTGATGACCACATTTAAGAGTTTACTTAGTTCTCGATAGACTGAGCAGGCATATACAGTCTGTTTGAGGGCAATGAAACGAGAGCAAATATATTTCTTTACGTGTTTTCATAAAGTGTCGTTCGTTGTGACGAATAAGTTGACATAAATCGAACTGCGCTTGAAGTGTGATTAACGATAAAATCACCGTCCAAATCACTGGGAAAATGGTATACGAATGTTTTCACATACAGACTGAAAATCTGCAGAGTTTCACAGGCTCACTTGACCCATATTGTACTGCTCCACTTAGCGATTTATTGTCTATACGCCAGATACACAATTTCAGAAATACCATACAAATTCATGTAGGCGTCCCATAGTTCGTTGGTGCTCTTATAACTTTGATCTGAGAAGAGAACATCATATTATCTAGCAACGAGACGGTAAACGTTATACGTCGATAAACGTCGGAAAAGGTGAGTAATATTTTCATCAAAATTTTGGCAAAAACGTTTTGTAAAATAAAAAGAGGCTTCACAGTGTTGGGCTATCGGTTGGGGATTTTATATCACGTGACCGAGTTTAAGGATGAAAATGTGTTAGAAATTATGCTACCTGCCGATTAGACGGTCTTTCGTGCGTCAACCCGCGGCGGCAAACTGCACAATTTTCTCTAGCTTTGCGCGGTCTCAAGATTATCCCTTTCTCATATATGATATTGGGACACACCGAAGTGCAAAATCAAAAATTGTGGCGATTGTATATTTTAGAAACTTCTAGAACATATATACTATCACTTGACTGCAAATATTGTCGATCAAACATATCTGTTTGATTACTTTACCTGGCAGAACCAAAGACATGATGCTTGTTTTACTCTCGGCGTTATTTATCTTCACTGTTTCCATGGCAACGGTAAGTATCCTAGATATTTACGTGTTTACATCTTTTGTTGATTACTTGACTTAGAAGTCATGACATACCTTTAAATATATTTCACAAATAGTGAATCAAAACGATCCACTTTGACCGTTGATGAAATGTATCAGTTTACTTGCATCATTGATTAAATGTATCCGTTTTCATTTACCTATAAAATATATCATACTTTGTTGACTTGAGTAAGTGTGTCAAAAGACCATTAAGAGTTTACCCTGTGACTGGGTACAGTTAAATTATTTCCACCAAAGTTGCGTGCCACAGATTCCCCTTTCGTTAATCATTAACATCTCCGCAAAGTTGCTATGTATGTTTTTTCTCAGTCATACAGCTTGAGCGGAACGTATAGAAATTTGCATAATTCAATAGGCTGCAGAGCCTCGTTCTGAATGTAAACAAGCAATATGTCGGAATACACGTCGTTCGAGCGACTTGGTCGTGAAAATGGGCTCGAAAGCTCACAAATATGATTATTTAATGCGAAATTGAACATGCTATGAGGTAATGTACACTTTTGAGAGTAATTTCATCGTATCTATGCATGATAGAAATAAATACTAATGATAATTGACAACTGAATTCGTACGTTGCAATGATGGTTTATACCTCTCAGCTGTGTGCTATTTTTAGACTGTGACCCGAAACACACTGATACAGGTCTTGAACAAAAATAATACTTGTTGTGTCAAACCACTTGCTATTGAACAACGCTTGTGACAAGTTTCGTGAATTTCTGACAGTGCGCATATATTTGCGGCATGATTTCATGATGCCATGTATGCGCTGTTAGTGTTACCGTACAAGGCCGATCGTACAGCCCAGTGTACGCGTGTACAGCGTACAACGCTATGGCACTGAAACTCGCCTTTATGCTATCGGACTTCAGTCAACATTGACGAGTTGAAACATGGTAACTGAACAGTGATATACTACCCGTTACCAGTGAAAAGGAAAACTGTGACAAATCACGGTCACTCAAATCCACTCTTACAACGATATTATTATCTTGAAAGGCTGAGGGGTCAGTAAAATCAGGCGTGGGAATGTCCG
Organism: Ptychodera flava; assembly: GCF_041260155.1. Classification (NCBI taxonomy): domain Eukaryota; kingdom Metazoa; phylum Hemichordata; class Enteropneusta; family Ptychoderidae; genus Ptychodera; species Ptychodera flava. Next base: position 19,830,031 of record NC_091929.1, on the reverse strand, counting down.
ACCACCACATCCTGCATCGACTCCAAACAGACAGACACTGACAGTTGACAATGACGAATACAAGAGAAGTCGGCCAGTACAGTATGCACCCTATTAGAATATATGCTCCATATTAGTGTTTCTTTTTTTGAAGTCTCACTTAAGTTATATACGAAAGCGATCTAAATGTCATTCATAAGATGAGCGTAATGTTTGCAAACTTCACAGATCACAGTTCAACGCACGTATGGGTAAAATTAAAGATGGCGGTGTATCGCGATCGTGGTAGCGAGTTTTGCAGTCTTCGTCATAGTTACACTTGAAGTTCGTTAAAAAGTCATAGGAGATGGCGAAGCAACTTAGTTAAGAGTCATCAAGCCATGAATTTTACTGAAGAAATGGCATAATGTTTGCCTGAACTTTAATACGGTACGCGCGCGATCTGCAGAAACACGGAGGCAGACCGTACATGTTTTGCAGGGTGGACGTGGGAGCTCTTCGACTTTGAGTTGTTTTCTGAATGTTCGTAGTACCCGGTAGTATTAAACCGACAAAATAACAAAACTATGGTAGTAAAAAGTTAAAATTGTTTGGCATATTCAACTGTGAAGAGGATGCGTATGCAATCATATTGCTTTGTTGCGAGTGGCAGACTTCTCCTGGCCGAGTCCCACTGCACTGGCCGAGTTGGTCAGCACCATCGGCGCTGGCCGAGTTCGCAACTGCCCGACTTCTCCGGTTACCCAATGGAATATTGGTAGCCAATGCCTACGAGGACTACCGCGAAATTGTAACCCAAGCATCAAATATAAATATAACATAAGTTGGATGACAACAGTAAAATATGTGATATTGTGCAATCTTTGGGCCTAAACAATTTGTAAAGGTGAGCAAGGCGTCAGCGGAGTGCAACACGTTCCCACTATAAGCGGCCATCTTGTCTTCTGATGGCGGGACGGTGTACAACCTACACGAGGCCAAAGCAGTGATTTGCAGGGCATGAACAAGAATAAAACTAAGTTAGGGGGCTTAAATAATGATTAGACTGTCTAACTATGTAAAAATATTCACAAGAATCAGCTGTGCATGTAGTTGCGGCAGCTCAAAAGTAGGCCTATGTTTAGCGAGCCATAGATCGACAATACACACATAGCACCAAAAGTAAGCCGTAGAAGTTGATAAAAATTCATAGGCACAAACTTAACTGCTTTATATGACCATAGAAACGTCTCTGACATCGTTTGTTGGGAAAAAATGGGCTGAAATTGCCCCCCAAAAAACAGGAAAAATCACACTAACGGTCAAGTAGAACAGCGCCCTCATCACTTCCATTTGAACGAAATTCTAATATAAATATGCAAATAGGGGTATCTCCGCTCAAGCTGCATACACTTACAACAGGTCATAGGCTTGTGTATTCAAAACGATTGTCAATATGGGAGGAAAATCTTTGATATAGAAACAAAACTTACGTTTGCTCAGTTCAAAGTGGATGTGTTAATTTTTGGTCAAAAGTGACTTTTAAGTATTTTCAGTCATTGTGTTAACTTTCAGCTCTCGACAATGTAAAACAGCTATTATGCATAGAAACTTGGTATGCAAATGTCAGTATAAATTAGAAATTTTTCGTACGGGTAAAATCGATGTAGGCCTATTTCTAGAGTGTCGACAGTCCCCTGTGCCCTCTCTTTTCTGTTATTGGTATCGTCTTTCGCATATACGCGACGGGGGTCGTAAGCATAGTGCAGAAGACGCAAGTCGAGAATGCCTTGTCATGACAGTGAGTGCCGACATCGATCCTTGATTCGGCCGCGTCCAGTGTTGCCGCAGAGACGAAAATGGCGCAAACGACTGCCGACAGTCTAGTTTTTGCCTGACATATTGGATCTTTCCTGTTAGTACTTAGCCATCATTATGTGATTTAGGAAATTATACATAAGTCTCTAGTAAGTACTTTTTGACATTAAACGTTGAAAGGTAAACGTTTAAATATCTTCTTACTGTATAATTTATTATGGGACTCTTTGAAGGTCTATAAAGTTTGAGGTGATTGACTCTTTAAATGTGACACCTTATCAGATGTGACCTATAATTACTCGATGTTTACTTTCTTTTCAAACTTTCAGGACATGTCGCCTGGTAAGTCGTTTCCTTGCATTCTATATTTAATTGTCAATATTACTTTTCAAATAATTGTTGATGAATTTTAGAATATAGATAACACATATGAATTGACTGTATGGACAGTTATTAAAGGCTAAAAATGTTTCTGATCATTGGCAATCAGAAAAGTGATGCGATGACGCGATTTTCTTTCTTTCTTTTTTTTTTGTTTTTTCCTTTTTTTTTCTTTTTTTATTCCTAATAATGCTTGTGTGGCACTATTGATTCAACACTTATTGTCTTTTACCATTGGCTGCATAGTACTTCCGTTTTCTTTTTAGCATCTTTGGACATGCAAACAGGGATATCAAGGAGTATGTAACCGAAAAAAGGACATGGCGCGCAGGTTCTGAAATGACGCGCGCGATGACCAGAAAAAATATCTTTTGGTTTAACCTGTTTTTCACGTTTATGAGAAATTATTGTGCACTTCAAACTATTGCTCATTTTACCGAGCGAAATATTTTATTTGTACTCACCAGATTTTGATCAATATCTAATTTGAATATGAATGAACTATTCAAAGGTAGTCTGGAGTGACGTATGTCTGACGATAAGCTTAATGCGTCTCGTGGACTGATATTTGGACTTGAATTTTACAATTCAATTTTCATCTATCACTTAGAGACTCATTTTAAAACTCTCAAAGCGAAAATACTTTGAGCGTCTTAGTATTTTTGAGAATCCAAAATTGCATTTTCCCCTCTGGAGTTATCACAAGGCCGCTGGCAGCAATCTTACATTTCAAATATCGGTAAAAAGTAGGTAATTTGTCAGTACCAAACTTTACACCGTGATCCCTGAATATTTTGTCTTGATTTGATAAAAGAATGACTGAAAGTTAAGTTGGGAAAAGGTTGAGAACACGTTTAAGTATTACACTTTCGATGCGCATACTACGTATTACTATGAAAGGGAAAACGCTAAGCTGGTTTTACAATTCAGGTACAGATTCAAGGGTTGTCTGTCGTTATCTTTCAGCCGGAGTCACGTGTCCATCTTCCAAATACGAAGTATTCTGTCAGCAAGACCAACATGATCAGACCGGTAATTCATCTATGACGTATTATGAGGAAGCCGAGGCGGCATGCGAGGCTCGGAACGGCACCTTGGCGACCCTAAAGGACGCTGCCTCGTTTCAGGCAGTGCAAAATCTGATCTTAGCCAATATGCTGCACAGGGCACCCTGTATCAACACCCACGGCTTCTGGATCGGCCTGGATGACCGGGACGCTGAAAATAACTTCCGCTGGAGTGATAACACCACTCTCGGTAACTCCTTCGTCAACTGGGCTGGTGGTGAACCAAACAACAAAGTGAAACTCGACAGTGAGGGCCAAGACTGCGTTCAACTCTGGTGAGTCGAAATTGCGCATGCGTTCAAAACACTTTGCAGAGAAATTTCTCAAGGTCGTCTCCTCCTTAGGACACAGCTTGCAATACAAATTTGCCACACGGTGATGTATATGCCTATGATAGTTTTCCCCCTGAAGTTCAGTTTAAAATATGAAAGTCACGTAAACTATGTCAGTGTCTTTCGTTTTATGTGAAACATGTGGGATTATTCTTTTATCGATTAAGCCAGGTTTCCACTTAAAACAATGAATGGCATGTTGAACTCTTAATATACAAAAGATATTCTTGAACGAAACCATTGGAGACGTTTGAGGATTTTTTTACTTATTTTTAGATATTCCTGTGTTTTTTCATTTCCTTACATTTGTTACAAGAGTTCTGAGTTCCTGTTTCAAAGTCATGTCGTGTACACAGATATATGGTATCGTATATGTTAGATTAAAAGGGCACTTTTCATACATATGCTTAATATTTCAGGTTCAGAGGATCTCGCACTGGACAGTGGGATGACGAGTATTGTAACGTACGACCGAAGGGTTTTGTATGTGAGATGACAGCAGGTCAGTAAAGAATATGTTAAATTAATCAATAAATTCATTACTGTCCGTCCTTCTGAAAAGATGTACATAAATACACGATTGTTTCTGTATAGGGCTGGCTTGATGGCCATTGTTCTCTCAGTTTCTCTGTTCACTTGCAATCATCAGACCTTCTTTTTAATTCCACTTTACAAATTCATAACTCCATCAATACTTAAAAACTCACTTTCTCTCCCTCTCAATCTGCCAATGACTGTACCATTATTCTTTCGATTGATTGTGACTGTATTTCTCTATCGCTCTCTGTATGTATGTATGTATGTATGTATGTATGTATGTATGTATGTATGTATGTATGTATGTATGTATGTATGTATGTATGCATGCATGCATGCATGCATGCATGCATGTATGTATGTATGTATGTATGTATGTATGTATGTATGTATGTATGTATGTATGTATGTATGTATGAACACTGTATGTATTTATGTTTATATATGTATTTGAACGGATGTTCTTGAAAAACTTTCTCAATATATACTTGAAGTAATGTTGCGTTTGTGCATACATACATACATACATACATACATACATACATACATACATACATACATACATACATACATACATACATACATACACATACCTACACACATACATACATACATACATACATACATACATACATACATGAACACTGTCTGTATGTATTTATGTTTATATATGTATTTGAACGGATGTTCATGAAAAACTTTCTCAAATATATACTTGAAGTAATGTTGCATTTATACATGCATACATACACATACATACATACATACATACATACATACATACATACATACATACATACATACATACATACATACATACATACATACATACATACATACATACATACATACATACATACATACATACATACATACATACATACATACATACATAATGTACATACATACAATGTTAATGCCCATTTAAAAACATTGTTGTCTTTTTATTTATTTTTACAGAATTCGCCATGTGTTAGTAAATTCTCTTAATGATGGCGTTACTGATTTTGTCGAAAACTAGAACTTGCGACAGCAACGTCCAAGAATATCGCATATTCGAACATTAATATTTTAAGCATATTGCAAATGGCGCATTTATCTCCAAGGTTTTATAATTATTCAATTATTTGTCAATTTTTAAACGATACACTTCCTTGAGGAAAACAATACAAAAATATAAAATCACTTATTCATGTGATTTACCCACCTTCTTTGGTGTTTCCTGTCTCTTTTTTCTTTGCCTTTGTTCAGCCTAGTGCCATAAACTGTATTGAATGATGTGTCCATGGAGTCGTTATATTTATTGAAAGGCATGTAAACCTTTTCACGCACAATATATATTATGCAGTCACTGTTACAGAAATTCTTGAATTTGTGAAAAACTCGTAATCACCCAATATCGTCAAAGAAATTTCTAAAAAAGACCTGTAATTCTTCATTCTTCATGTACTATTAATCACTTACTGTTGTAGAATTAAACTAAGTTGTGTCGTTAAAATAGCGCCTATATCTCTCGTTTCATTGCGTAAAAACTCTACTAGACTCGGAGAACAGTACAACTGACGACAATGTAATCCCTATGGCCATGGACACTATAAGATACCAGCATATAATTATTAAATTCTTCGAATTTTGCGAGGTAAGCCGTAGCCCAATGTTCGGAAGGGGGAAAACGCTAGTCTGATTTTATGATAGCTTATCCTCATTTTCAAGAAACATCTGACACAGACTTTATTTCTTTTGACAAATGTTTGATTTTTTGCTGAAATTTATAAACCTGCGATCATTGAATCTCTGTATTGCAAGAAAAAAATTGCATCGCCGAAATGGAGCTGTATACTCGAGTTTGGTTATCTCTCTCTCTCTCTCTCTCTCTCTCTCTCTCCTCTCTCTCTCCTCTCTCTCTCTCTCTCTCTCTCTCTCTCTCTCTCTCTCTCTCTCTCTCTCTGCTCGTAAATTTGCATATCGTTCAATCACAGAAAGTACCTAGCAATTTTATCATTATCACGTGCCTCGAATTGAGTCTGTCGTTCAAAAACCTGGGGTGAGTGGATTTATCAGTGCTCCACTTCGCTCTCTGTAAATTCTCTCCAAATGTCCATGGGCATTTCATTGAGACACAATCAACAGTTCAGCACTGCTAATTATTTCAAGGGAAAACCTGCCACTACCGATGAATCAACGCCGCTCCATTTTAAGTCTGAGGCAGAGTCATGTGTTAGTTTGTATTGAATAATTATGTCAGCAGTCGATCTTATTCAACTCTTATATTCCAGCCTGCATCTGTTTGCATCTTCTAAATAAAAAATGAGTTACTGGCTTGACTAGGTTTTGCAGTAGTCACTTCTTTTAGTAACCAATGCATTGCATCATTTTTGCAAATTCTAGATGTAGATGGAGAACAGAGCTAGCTTTGTGTAAGTACCACAGAGGTGAATCGGATTGGAAAGCTGTTGATTGATTAAACAAACTGATTTGGTGTGTATGTTAATTCCGTTACCAGTTTTTAATCGGGGGACAGCGAAAGACATCGAAGATTTGTTGATACCTACAGCCATTCTTGACTGATAAGCTTTTTTTCGATGTTTTTTGTTATGGAGACAAAAGTTGACGGAGTCGTTGTCTCCGGAAGTCTAAATACCACGTTACTCATACAACGGTACGCAATTAGAAAATCTCTACGCTGGTGCGCATGCTCTACTGAAGATAACAAGAAATAATTGTCTTGTATTCATCGTAATGTCAATCTGGGGTCAACGGATATTTTAAGGAACGACGAACCGTACTGCCTATAGATATAAAATGAGTTTGAAATTCAAAATATGTTACAGTATCTGTTTAAAATCTATGAGAGATAAATAAATTACTACTTTTACAAAAACAAGACCATGGTAAGTGAATTTCAACACCTGGTTTAAAATTTAGTCCATCAAGCTGAAGACCAGGTGAAATTGTGAGATTTGAAATGTTAAAAATGTGTATCTGATGTGTATTTTGCCTTCAAAGCACCAGAGTAATCTCTGAAGAAAACGATAATCCGAGATGGAACAATCGTTATAGAGATTGTTTGCCTGTGTTATCAAAAATAAAGCAAGTCGCGAGAGGGGAATTCGACAGCTGTGTCAACGTATCGGTGTTCTCATTCCAAAACCGTCAATAAAAACCGATCATTAAGTCTGCTACCGTTTGTGGACTTTAACCAGGTTGAGTGACAACATTTTCTGATTACGCTTCGTTTTCGGTTCGGGAATTTATAAGATTCTGTTTACAGCTGATGAAGTTTTACAAGCATTGGGAGAGATTACAATGCAGAGATTTGCCATCAGATGGGAGGGTCACCATATTAGTCCCGGATTTTAGCGCTCAACCAAGCTACTTTTAAGTATTTGGCTAGAATACGCCTGTCGCTTGGCATTTCTTGGTAGCAGTTACTGACAATGGGCCAAAGCGTTCCCCCTACGATCTACGCAACAGCCTAACACTAACGCGGCAGTCTACTGAAGTTTATTCCTTCAATTTATTGTGTTTTGATATTTACACACATGCTAATAGACATGGAGCAAGGCTGGTATCAACCACGAGTTCAACTGATGAAGATAGCTTATATGATGAGTGTATTGTAAAAATTCTCAAAGCACTTTGTTCTTTCATAGTTGTACAGTCAAAAAGAAGCTTGTCGGTCATTCATCATGTGGTGCGAATCAATGCTTCGGATGCTAATGCTACACAATGCGTGTGGCCGGGGCCATGTGGAGTTGTTTTGTATTCGTGCACTTTGTACTTACAGATGCAGGCAAAACAACATAGCAACCTGCCTCAGGGCACGGTTCGAGTATTCTGTAATTGAACTACCCATTTACCAGTATTGTGACGATTTGCCTTGAGAATGTACCACATGATGGTAGGGCCATATAGAGATAAGTGGTTGTTTCGTAGTTAGGTCAGATTTAAAATTTTAAAATCACCTAGGGTCAGAGCCAAGTTCGTTTCTGACATTTCGTTCATACTTTCATCGCATCTGACATTTGTCATTCGGGGCTGAAACAAACCCCAAGGAGTTCCGGTTAGCAGCCTTATTAGCGAAAGGGTCTTCTAATTTAATGTTAGCAACGTCAACCCAAGTGTCGTCGCATAACACAAATTTATAACGACGTGTCTTTACTGACATCAAAACAACACGTAGGCGCCAATCGTCTTTGATTTTTCAACAACAAGGTTAGGTTGTTTGCGCTCGGCCAGGTTCTTGGCGTTCTGTCGGTGGTGAAACTTCAGCGCAGAGCCATTCCACTAACTCTTCTGGTTAAAGGTATGCCTTAATCGAAATATTATTTAGTATTACACATAAATGAGATACCTGTTTTACCAATTTATCACTAAGGAAGCATTTGTTTTTCTGTGTAGTTTAAATTGGTCAGGCGCTGCGCTCATATATGTTATATCAGGCACTCTGGACCCACAGATGTCATATCAGACACTGGCCCATAGATGACAGAGTGTACGTAGACTGTAAAAGACTGCAAAACTTTACATAATTGCCTCCAGACTACACTCTGATCTGTTAATTAACCTATGTAAATTTGTATATCACGCATTTATCAAAAGAAAAAACATATTTTGTAGACCAATATGTAGAACCATAGACCCTCGAGAAAAACTATGGTAGAACCATGTATGACATTAAGTATTTTCTATTGAGAATTTTCTTGTATATGGGCCTGGATGCCTTGTAATGCAATAAATAGCCAGTCATAGGCTGGTGATATCTTCTTCCAATACATGTAATATCATTATCAGGCACTGGACCCATAAATGTTATATCAGGCACTCAAGCCCCATATAAGATATATCATCGGTCATCATCTAATTGGCACTGCGTTTCTTTAATTCTCTTTCTTTTGTCAGTATTTGTACATTTCCACCAGAGGTATTATGCCACGAACAAAACAACGATGTTGCCGGCCTTGACACTTATGAGAGCTCTCAGAACGCGTTCAGGGGACTTGACTGTTTCTCGTTCGTCATTGAAGTTTAGGAGTGGGATTTTTTCGAGGTGTCGAGTTGCGTTTCTCACTTCTGACTGCACGCATTCACGGCTGATACGAAAACTTAACCTTCTGGAATCATACTTTGATTCAAGTCATGTCAAGCACGGCTTGTGGTGTCCAGTGCAGTTCGCGTTGTTGAACTGCAGGGCTGAAGTCACGCAGCGCCACCTACGACAAGCCTTGGATTTGCTGTCTGCGAGGCATCTGGCATTGAAAGCCAGGATTGTCACAGTTTATAACGAGGAGAATAACAAAACCGAGAAGTGGTTCGAAGAGATCGGAAGTGACGTCAAGCTGCCGGTAAGGTGTGTCGATGAGGGCACTGATGAATGGGAATCGGCGATGGAGCGTGAATTGTCTGACCCAGTTGACGGTCATCTTTGGAGGTGGGTCATTTTGAAGGGCAAATGGTCCAGAAGGGAAGGCGATAGGATGATGTACAAAACTGGCATAGGGGTATCGTCAAACCACGCTATAGCAGATGCCATCGGTATTACAAACATACTGGGCGAGCTACTTGAAATCCTTAATGAATTATTTGAAGACCCCAGAGTAGAAAATCGTCCAGGGAAAAACTTTTCGTTCCCGCCATCCCTGGAGAATTTGGTATCCATGCCGACCAAATCTACAAAGCAGACGACAGACCATGCAGGGGGAGATAGGTACTTGACCAAATTTCCCCCGCCAATTCTAACCAGTCTGCGCATGGTCACTAACACGGGCGTTCATTATATCGACGTTCCCGAAGATCTGACATCGCGAATAATTCAATCTGCAAAAAGAAATCACTGCACACTTAACTCGGTATTGACGTCGGCCGCCGCTATCGCCGCTGCCAAACTCATCCAAGGTGGCGACTTGAAAGAACGAGAGATTGTCAAAGCTTACACCAATTACAGTCTCAGAAAATATGTAGATGAAGACTATGTGCCAAATATGGGCTGTTACATATCTTCAATATTATACAAGTATTATATAGATGCCGAGGGATCCGAGTCTACCACATTCTGGAAGCTTGCAAAGCAAATAACAGAAGATATTAGCCGGGATATTATGAAACAGCGCCCTCTCGGAGAAGCCTCATCATGGTTTGAGAATATACCTGAACCTGACGATAGCAATGTCACAGCGTCCTCAATAGAGCACACTATAAACAATTTAGTAACCTTTGACATGTCAAACATGGGTCGGATGACGGCCTTTGAGAGTGACAGACAGCGTGTCGTTGAATGTTACGGTCTGCCAGGAGCTTTGGTTCTGTCTCCATTCATGGGTTCGGTATTTTTCCACGCCATCTACGGATTGAATGGCAGACTATCATGGACCATTAGTTATTCCAACGGCCTAGTTTTGCCAGAAAGAGTTACGGTCTATGCTTCAGAAATACTGAACACACTAAAAACCACTTGTTAACGTGAAACTTCTAGTTTTGATTACTCGCCGAAGCAATATTTCAACAACGTCACTGTAAACACAAAACTTTCATGTAAATACACAATTGGTTTGCCATACACACACGAACACATACATACATACATACATGCATTGAATTGTGTTGGATTGGTATAAACGCGTAAAAATTTAAACTTCGAACATATCGACTAACTAATGATTGACATGATAATCGTGACGTAATTATCACTGAAATTTTATTTTTCTGCCTAGTTAAAATATATAATGCGGTATGAGACAAATAACGTTTTTGTTTAGGATCGGGAACTTAATCTAAGTGACAGAGTGACTTTGTAGATAACTGCTTGTATTTCTTCTGTAATTGTATGGCGCCCTCGGCGACGAAAGCTTAGATTCAGCGCTAATGCTGATCTTGATATCGAAATGTTTGTTACGTACATGGTTGTGCGGTTTAGCTTTCTTTGCCTTAATTCAGCGTGTCAAGAAAAGCTCTACGCATTTGCTTTGAACAAAAAATAACAACAGAATCAGTCACATATTGAATCTAGAGGTGAATTATTATCGTTTATCGACGAAAAAACTAGATGGTACAACACGTCAAACCTTACTTTCCGTTATATTATTACTTCCAAATGCAAGTTTTAACAATCACATCGTATCGCTAAGCCACCCCTGTTATTAATAACAAGGTTATGTGGTGATGAAAAGATCTCGAGACAAATTTCTGATAGGTGTTTTTAACAAGTTTTGTTCTTTGTTGGGACTAAGATGGTAAAAATTCGTTGAATTTCCACAAGTATCAAAACTTGGGAAATTGCTAAATGTCAACGAAAAATTGGCGGGAAAGTATTTGAGGTTCCGCGACGGAGACACGACGACAATAATATGCATTTTACGCAAGATTTCTATGACGTAAAAGTCAGAAACGCTTTTTTTTATTAACTTCCCACCAAATCAACATTTCACGACAAAATGTCAACACCAATAACATTGCGAAAAGTCCTTTGGGGATTATGCTTATGGTTAGGAAAGTATCAACTTCATTTTAAGTGTTGGCGCACTATGAATGGCGGGAATGCAAATTCCATGAAGGTACCGCACTGCATTTCAAAAACTCTATTTTCAAAGGCTAAGGCTGCACAATTAACAGGCCGATATAATAATTCTTATAGAGGGGCCCCTTGTAAGTAAGAGCATCATCATCACGTGACTTTTGACCGTAAGATAAAAAGCAATAAAACACTGATATTACCCGTTTTGTTTTGCAGTCCAATCTTGTATTTCAAAGAATATTCGAATATACCTCAGAATACAATCTATCTATGCTGCATTGTATATTTAGAATCAACTGTAATCAAAATAAGTTTGAATTGGCAGTCAGTGTAATAAACTTTGATACATCAACATTAAAAATGTGAATCAACATTTCAGATATAACACATTAGGAATCGTAGCTGCTGGCTTAAATAGGATTGCCATCACATTCAAGTAAAAAGTATTTCAACCGAGTTCAGAGTAATCATCCAATATAACATCCGGGGCTTTACTTTGTCAAAAGTGGCAAAATCTGAAATTACCTCGCATTATAAAGGTTCTCCTTTTTGACAATGATAGAAATATCCAAAAATATAATAATTTGAGATATAATCTCAAACTACTTGTGTCTTTTTCATTCGAGCGCAAACAACAGCAATAACCTTTTTAAAAATTGATATCCGCCAACTGTTTGTATAGAAATTGAAAAGAGCCAGCTCATTGTCACACACTCAAGTTGAAAGTCAGTTCATTGTCATATAATAATATAAATTATTTCAACATATTAAGGTTACGTCATTTATTGAAAGTACTATCGTTTCTAGCATAATGCACAGACTTTGATTTCTTTTGGCTGAAAAACGATCTCAGTTTGCCTTTACGACCTTTCACCTCAATGGTCGTACTCGGCGATTTAAGTATAGAGCGACTGGTACCCAGTGGGAGGCTAGCTCGTCTGGCGTTCCTGACAAATTGCGGATCCGGGCAGTCGGAGGTACTCCGTTTTCTCTGGGGCAATGGAGACAGCGTCGACGGGCTGCTGGACTCTTCTGGATCCGATGAAATCGAGTCCTCTTCGCGGAGATCCTCTTCGGAGAGGTGGCTGGCCAGCAGCAACAATGGAACACTTCCCCGCCGAAGATTGCTTTGGCGACTTTTGGGCACGCTGACGTCATAGTCTGTGTGTCTGTCGTGATCTGACAGTTCACCGCAGGAGGAGCCCTCGCTTTCGTCAGTTATACTGAATATCACTCGATTGTTAAAATCTTTTCTGAGTTCGTTGTTGTTGTTGTACTCGTCATGTGATTTAGACCTTGGTATTGATCTTGTAAACATCCCTGGGAAGATTATACAAATATCATTTTGAAATATACCGTATATTCATACGTATAAACCGATATTGTGGATATATATTCTCATAGATTCTCAACCATCTTTCCATTTTTTGTGTGTGTGTAACATTTTTTTTTTAACAAACAATCGACGTTCAAAGACAGACAAAGTAATTGTACCACCTATTTTAATAACAGAGAGGAAATATTTATTGGCGCCACAAAATGCCTACGCTATTGAGCGGTAAAGGCGCTCGACATCAAATTTATCGCTCCGAAAATGAATAAATTTACTTCTTACCGTTTCGGGAGAAACGAGTCTCATCTGGTTCGCGTCTTGAGACAGTAGAAACTTTCCTCTGTGTTATAATTTTCCCGCCGATGTAAAGCCCGCGCGTTCCGATGTAAGGGCTGACCACCCTAGCAACCAGTTCTTCGAGCTGCAGATAGTTCCTTGAGGGCGGCTTGCACTCGTGGACATGTTGCAATACTAGCAACATTTGTGTGACTTCAGCCTCTAACTTGGCATTTGGTGCAATTATGGCGTCTGCGGATGAAGATTCGAGGGCGTTGTGAAAGGTATTCAAATGGAAAGTTGCACAGTGCTGACTGACAAATACAAGGTGCAGATTTATGACATGATGTGATTTCGTATAAGACATGTATTCGTAGCTGCAAACTATGTTTGCAATTTTTGTGCATGGTGTTATGGTTAGCTGTCGGTACACTTTGAAGCAAAATTAAGCTTAGTTACTTTTGTCAAGTTCTTCACATCCTAGATGACGCACTTTTGCCGGTTTTTTTTGACAGAAAGTGCTCTACAAAAACGGGAGCTGTCAGATCTACGCTAAATCTCGACGGTAATATCCCGCGTAGTGCGGTGAAAGGGTAATATGTTGGCGCCCGGTCGGCTGGTATATGAGTTTAGGTGTAGAACTATGTTTCGAAGAACGGTTTTACCAAAAATAATGAAGAGGTTTGGTCAAGGTCTGATGAACCGTATGTGTACACTCTCCCCTCCCCAACCATGACCCTCCGAACACCTTGTTTCATGAGTCAAAATGCCATCTAATTGAGAGACGGCAAGTTTACCGACGGTAACCTTGAATCAACATAGCGTTTTACAAGTTGAAGAAAAGATCTGTTGATTCAGAAATATGGACTTTGGCCGATGAGAAACATTTCGACAATGGACTCACTTATTAAGGTAGAATGCGCCTCGAGGACAGACATTCCGACTCTCACAGTTTTACACTTATTTTCTGACCTACCACTTGTTGGGGCTCATTTTGAAGTTCTTGGTATAAGAAAAAGTTTCACGGTCTTACTTTTCCGAAAATCGAAAATTCTATTTTCTCCATAGAGTTAACACGGGGATGGCGGCCATTTTGAATTTCAAATATCAGTAAATCTTGAGCAATTTGTTTCTCTAGTATGAAAATTTGTATTGTGACCCCCGATTTTTATTCTTGATTTTGAAAGAGTATTATTGAAAGATTCCTTGAGGAAAGTTTGAACGAAAGAGGTGCATACTACCTCGAACGATGTATTAACGAGCTTATTGCGTTGATCTCTCCTGATGATCAACTGATATGCTTACAAGAAAGTGGATAATTGGCTAATTATAGCCATGGTCATTTATCTGCCATATACCTTGTGTAACAACTACGTGTTTTAATTATTTTTTCCATAAATGTCCGAGACAGTTCAAGAAGGTGACAACGCGACCTTGTAACCAAAATATCAAATGGCATATTAGGCAGCATTTTGTTGTTTGCGACCGTGTTCGTGATCATTAAAAAATCGCTGCTAGAAAGTGTGGGATGCAGCAAGCAGCAGATAGATATTCCGACATATGTATTCGTGAACATTTTACACGAAAACGAACATCCGTAAAATGCGCCGAATTGTCATCTACACGTTGGAACTATGGGAAACTGCGCAATTTGAAACACAAACAGATGCCACGTTATTGTTGTGTTTGAGCATGCTCACTGTAAAGTCATTTGGAGATCACTTAGAGGCCTGCTAAAATAAGTGTCTACTACCGTGTAAAAGAAAGAGGATGGTAAGAATCTCAAATGTGTTTTATATAATTAGTAATAAGTCGATGGCCAATTACAAGAGTGACGTAATCTCAATTTTTCGTTAAAAGTGAGTATTTTCGTATTTTCAGTCTCTGTGTTTATGTTAGAGTTAATGTTAGTCTCTGTCAGCGAGAAAAACGACAACATAGCGGTCTTGTTCTGAATATTGTCCGATTTGACAGTCTTTCTAGAAAACACGCCAACCCAGGTTGTCACTGTGAAGCGTTGGTGGCACAGGGTGGCCATTACTTCAAGTTGGTCTGATTGGCGAAATGTCAGGCAATGTGTCAGAACACTCGGGAGAGTTGTACTATTTTAGGAGCCACTTCTGCGAAACATGGATACCCCACGCGTGGGCTATATGCATATATATATATATATATATATATATATATATATATATATATATATATATATATATATATATATATATATATATATATATATATATATTGTATATAATATATAAATTTGTATCTATATATATATATATATACACACACAAATTTGTATGTATGTATGTAGTATGTATGTATGTATTATGTATGTATGTATGTATGTATGTGTGTATGTCTTAAATATGTCCGTCTTAAATTTGTTTGTATGTGTTTGTGGCAGTTTGATGACTGCGTGTAGACGTGGGTAATTATTTGTGCAGCACATTTTAATGACCGTGATGGCCTTTTTAAAATACTCACCGATAATGTTAGCATCAAGGACAATGGTGTCACGAAAGCCAACCAACGTCATCTGGCGAATTGTAAGATCTGTCGTCTGTCGATTGAAGGAAGCACAGAATGTTAAAGTTGCGTTAGTCATCTATTAATCTATAATTACTTACGTATACAGGACTACAAATTACCAACATGTTTTCGATCCAATTTTAGAATTCTGATAATTGTTTTATTTTGCAGATTTTCACCATATTTCTACAGTAAAGTCGTCATCGCCTTAAGCAAACGTAATTTCCAATAAAGGCAAAACACAAAAAAACACGACAACCCGAGACATTGTTTTCGTATTTTCAAAAAAATAATGGTAATGATTCTCTAAATTTTAACCGTAATTTTTGGGGTCTCAGATAAAAAGAATAAAAAGAAAAAATACATTTCCCCTCACCTACCTACCTTTAAACAAAATTGGGCAGAATTTTAACTTTTTTCTTGTTGTTCCTGTTAAATGTGGCAGTTAAATGTATTTGTACTATTGAAAATTGATTTTGTGGTTTTGTATTTTAAATTTGTTGTAATTTCGAGGGCCCTGCGGGCGATAAATTCTCTCTCTGGAGTTAAGGCTACCCTCATTAACCCTTTGAGTGTTGTAATTTTTTTCCAACCAAAATTTTAGTGCAACATTTTACCAAATTTTATGAATTTTTCTGTGATTTTTTTGATAATTTTGGACCAAAGGGCCATCAAATTTCATTGGCTAGAGTGTTTTATCAAAATTTTGGCAAAAAATCTGAAAAAAATACTGAGATATATTCTATAAAGATGACATAAGTTGACATTTGCACTCAAAGGCCGAATAAAATTTTAAAAAATAAAAACTTAATTTTCGGACGCATGTTGACGGAAACATATATTTTTTATTTGGCCTGATATCAATAGATACTCAGGGTATCTCGGTACAGCAAATATTGTAATTGTTGAATAATAAACTACTCTAGACATCAGGCCCTTTATAGTGACCAAAACATCACCATAAGATTTTGTACAGACAACCCCTTTTTCGCGTTGACACTCAAAATATGCTATAGGAACGTCGAGAGCCTACATATTGGATTGAATCAAATTGACTTTATTTCATCGGTAACGTATAAGTCTTACGTAACAACAACCATGAACGTGAATGTCTTGTTCCGGTGAGGGTCATGAAAATAGTTTGAAACTGAATTTCTCAAGTCAATGACCCTGACAAAATAAACAATGTATATATAATTGCAACATTGTTAAAAATCTTCTGTAACTTTTCGGGCACAAAGACGATCTTCCAGACTTAAAACAGTGATGTCTGTTGATCCATAATAAGTTTTCTTACTGAAAGTCTAAATTTCTGTATAGCAGTGTGGAGACACGCTTTTCTAGTTTTCTAGATTCGACGTAAAATCCCCGAATCGTAACCATACATAAACTGAACACTTTATCGTTGTCTCTATGTCTCCATGGGAATTCATAGCGTCATTTGGCGTTGTCGTCTCAAGATAGTAAACAGACCGTAACGAGTTTTACGAGAAAACGCTGACATTTTTATTAACATGTAATAGTGTGGGAATATGCCTAATTTAGACAGGAACTATGCTTGAAACAAAACACACTCTCTCTCTCTCTCTCTCTCTCTCTCTCTCTCTCTCTCTCTCTCTCTCTCTCTCTCTCTCTCTCTCTCTCTCTCTCTCTCTCTCTCTCTCTCATAAAGAGAGAAACTAGCAGATAATTATAGAGACACACAGAACAAAACATTGTCAGATTGTATGGCAGAGGGCGTACTCGTCAGGCAACATGTTTTCAACTCCAACATGCATATTCCCCCGTAAGTGTATTTAATAGGAGCTCTGCCTGAAGACACCACTATGTAAGAGAGCCCTTGAAAATCCAAGGTCGGTTTATTTCATGACAATCTCGAATTAGCACGCCTCCGAGGAGAAGTCCCGCAAAAAAAATTATATCATCACGCTACACGCGGTGATGGGGCCCCTTCCGTACTCGTATGGCGCGCTAGTTTGTGTGACTGAAAGCCTACTTAAAATAGTCTTTTACGTTTACGTGTTTAACATCAGATCTCAGCTCATTTGGAATCATGCTAGTAGCTGTGAAGAGAACACCTCAAGTTGCCATGTTTATCACGGTACTCTTCTAATGTGACAAGCTTTCAGTTCAGTGGCTCTCCCCGTATTAAAGGTCATAATATCATAGCAGTATATTGATGGCGCAAATGCTGTGATCTGATTGGTCGAGACGTGAAGATAACCGTGCTATATTCAAAATATAACTTGGTTGGAATACATCACCTCGGTTTTGGCCACCTGTACCGGTCAAAGTTCGCGGTATACCCGCCGCTGGGTGTGGTTTACTACTTAACATCACCTCACCTCAACTTACCCCACAATACATCACATAACCAAATATCGTACCGTATCACATATCACATCACATCATATCATATCATATCACATATCGTATCATATCATAGTGTATGATAATAAAGACATGATGGATTATCTGCATACATTAAAGGAGGGTTCGTCCCGTCTGCGGCTGCGCAATTTTCTTGTTTATAAACATTGCCTGTTCCCAGAAATTGACGATGAATGTCGAACCATAGTACCTCCATCACTTGATGGAGGGACTGTGGTCGAGCAAATGAGAAGCAAATTTAGCATTTTGATGCAAGTCATAGTTCACCAGTTTCTAAACACTGCAAGACTTTGCCAAATAAAGTTTGGCCGCGTCCCTTTATTTGTATGAAGCTGCTTCCTCTTCCACGTCACCAGTTTCTGTACAGTGGCCATTTTTAAGTTTTGACATGCACAAGGATGTCGGGGTATCTTGCGCTTAGCAACAGACCCGTTGTGTTGGTCCCATATGCGCAGCCGCATACGGGAGACGCCCCCCCCCCCTTCTCTCTCTTTAAAATTTTCGCTCAAAGTTTTGAAATCAGCGAGAAAGAAAAAATCACTAGCCCTTCATTAACAATCTTCGTCGTTTGTAAATTGAGTTTCAATTTCGTTGCAGTTTATCAATGTTCGGATGTGCGACAACTGCTGACGCCTTCCGTGCAAAACGTTTACAATGTTGCCAAATTGCATGGCATGGGGAGAAATAGAAAACACTGTGTGTTTGCTTCAAACCGCCGGCGTTTGTCAGATAATACAACGTCACGCCTATATATCAGGTGCTATGATATCCGTGTATGTTCATTTTACATACTTTCTCGAACATGGATCATGTTTAAAAGCTTTCTAAATATCGCCTTTCACGACTACAGCGGATGGATTTAACAACTTCCTCTTGTCCAAGGCGGAGAGAGAGAACTTCCCTTCCGCCCTGCTAAGGGCTAATGGAACCGCTCTATTGTCCGAAAAGCGTGAAATTAGATTAAGAGAAAACACACCTGTACTGGATTGAATATCGCCTGTATTTGAGGGAGCATAGTTGAGAAGAATTTCACCCATAAGTCCGCCAATGCGTGCAGCAGGACATTGCCGTCTCCTGTAATTTGAGCAAAACAGAATCATGGGCGTCAGCGTACCGCTTTCACTGATAAGCCAAACACAAATACTTGATGTTAATACTTAACCCTGTGAGTGTTGTAATTTTTCCCGCCAAAATTTTAGTGCAACGTTTTACCAATTCTTATGAATTTTTCAGTAATTCTCTTGATCATTTTGGACCAAATGGATAACGATTCTCAATGGCTACAGTTTATGATCAAAATTTTAGGGAAAAATCTGGGAAAGCAATTGTCTGGATCTGAAACAAAAATGTCTGGGATTATATTTTATAAAGGTGACAAAATTTACTTTGGCGCCAAAAAGGTTAAACACTAGTGAAGATGGAAAGGTCGTGACACGCTATTCAGAAACACTTTACTGAAAGGATAATACATTAGACTGACGACATATGCCGTGGTGAGAAATTGGAAACCATTCATTCAGGCGGTTACACGCACTAAGCACAGTTAATAATTGTTTGAGTGGTTTTACACGGAAGGGCGGCGTATATATTTTATTTCGGTATCTTGGGCGAGGTGTCAGAATTTTGATACGCCAGTTTTTCCCCCCTCCTTAATTTTTTGAAGAGGAGCAAACGTTATTCAAGAATTCTTCATTTTATTAACTTTTAAACCTTGTGAAAAACTTCGAAAGCAGCGTGACTGATTTCATAGTACCAAACCAGCAAAGCTAAAAGTAAAAAAATCATATATATTTTAAAACCACGTCCAATTTCCTGAGTCACAGAAATAAGTTTCAAGAATGCAATACTTGCATGACAAAGCTGTATTGACCGATTCAAGCTCCATAAGCTGTACTTTTGGCTATTGTTTCAGCATTTTTGTTTTGTGGTTTCCCTACATTTTCTGCAATGAATTCTTAAACTGTAATTTAGCGCCAAGTATTTAGCATATCAACATAACCTATATGAGTATAATCGACATTGTTATTGTTGAAAATTGTATTCAAGTCCGGACTAGAATTCATTTGTAAACAATAAACAATGATCACTACACACATACAGGCTGTGTTGAAAAAAAGAAAACTCGAAATTTCAGCATGACAAACGGATTAGGGTCAGACAAGGTAGTTGATATACAGAAGCAGAATACTGAAAAACTTGCCACAAGTTAAAGCTTATGTCCCTTTAACCAGGCAATATCACTCATAAGTTCAGCATGAAGGGGAGAATGAACAGGACACAAGAGATGGACTGATAAAATTTATTATGCCAGATATGAGATGTACTGACATATGACTCAAATACACAATATCATTCCGTAGAATAGAACTACGTTTCTCTTCACCATTGATTTATGCCTTTGCTGCAATACGTTTTGCATTATTTATCGGATAGAATTCGCACTTATCCGGTACATTTTATCACTTCCCCGAAAGATAGTGAGAAAACAGGCTGGTGATGACGACAGACACAAAAGTGAATTTCCTGACAATGCCGGGGGATGTGATATATCACATAAACGTATTGATAGCACCGTACGTTGACACAAAGAATGGCATTTTGTAGTACAGACAGACTGGCAAATACGCGGATGAGCTGACAAGCGGACAGGCGAAGAGACTACGCTGTCAGACATATAAGCGGACATTACAGCAGGCCGCAGATGCGAGTGGACGCCATGTAGATTTGGAAGACTGGTACCAGATAGGGGCAGGGTAGTTGATATTAGACGGTCGAGGGACAAAAGCTTGCTAAAGGTCGAGGGACAAAAGCTTGCTAAAGGTCGAGGAACAAAAGCTGGCTAAATACAAACAAACGAAAGAGAGGAAGAAATGTCTGCCAAGACAGACAGACAGACAGATAGACAGACGGACGGACGGACGGACGAACGAACAGACAGACGGACAGACGGATGAGAATACAAGGAAAAAACAGCTGAAATTACAGTTGTGCAGAGCGGAAACAAGTAGTATGATGTGAAACAAAAAGTTGTAAAATATTGTATGTAGGCCGGAAGGAATGGATATTCAGGCAGGAAAGAATGGATATTGTTTACAAAGGACACTCATTTTGCATCTGACGCGTGTTGAATAGGATTTTGTTTCAATCAGGAAATTTGCAAAGTGTACAACTGAAAAATTAATGAGTTAGGATTGAATGAATATGGCAGCTGTTAATGCAATAATCCACAGCGACAATATCAGGAAGAGTATCCATTGTGTGGCATTCAAATGTCGAAAGAAACGGATACTTTTTACAACGAGTTCGTTGCATTTCAGTCCATGAGAGATTTTCCATCAAACCTTGCTACAAATTTCTCACCTTTGCTTAGAATCTCTTCAAGCAGGTATAGCATTCCTTTCTTCAACAGATGTGTCTGGAAGCAAAGTAAGTGTTCTTATTAAAGTTGCTCTTGAAAAGTGTGATTTAGGCTGTACTGTTTGCCCAAGGCATGAGCGATTTCTGACACTTTTTCATTCATTTGTTATCTGATTTCGATAAATGCGATTCTCAATAGATGTTTGGGGATCTCTTTGTGTTTGTGTGTGTGTGTGTGTGTGTGTGTGTGTGTGTGTGTGTGAATGTGTGTGTGTGTCTTTTTTAATCTAGGGACTGTGGGTGATTAAAATACGCGCATTGCTAATGAAACTCACTATGTTTGAACTTACGCCCCATCACCCAACCAGCCCATACATCTCGTCCTCATCGAAACTCTGGAAATGCGGCGATGAATATATATTATATATATATATATATATATATAATATATATATATATATATATATATATATATATATAATATATATATATATATATATATATATATATATATTTTACTTAAAGTACAAAATAATCATATCTGTTACTACGTTAAGTTTCATGCATCCTATCATATATATATATATATATATATATATATATATATATATATATATATATATATATATATATATATTATGTATATACACACTTGTACTTGAAGTACTGTCTGTTATTATTTACAACGCTTTGCTTTAAGCATCGAGCACTGTAAATTCCAAACATGGACATCTGCCTTATATATATTATATATATTATATATATTATATATATATATATATATATATATATATATATATATATATATATATATATATAATATATATATATATATATATATATATATATATATATATATATATATATATATATATATATATATTATTTCGAAATAAAACACAGCGAAACCTCCTGAAGGCCTAAACGCGATAAATTTCTTCGGTTAAGTGCGTGTTCCTAATCATTCCTGTAGCTTTACAACTCTCACTGGAGTGAGACTTACGACGTCATCATCCATGTCTAAGGTTTATTTGATAAAAATGGATTATTGGAGCGTCAGTACTTCACGTGACAGACAATTTGTTGAAATTCCATTAGCCGTAACTTTAAACATGATAAATGTTTTGCACTTGTAGGAAGAATTGCCAGGTGAGAGTGTCTGTTAGTGAATATGTGGCATTGTCAGAAATAAAAATCGATAACTATGATGGATCGCTTCAGTTCTCTATGCGCTTGTCGAAGGGCATTTAAGGAACCTCGTTGGTTCAGAACACTACAAAGGTAAGTCTTTTCAATTTTATACTAACCCTGTAATATTCGCCCAGAAACGTGCTGATTTCTGACTTTAGCACCGTCTGTATCTTCTTGTGGAGTTCATAAACTTCTGTAGGGTCGACCCTCTCATGCTGAAAGATCCCGCTGATTGAACTCTGCAGACTGAAAACAAGACGAATATAGAAAATGTAAATTACAATGAATTCATTTCACATGAATCGTAAAACTGACTCAATTTGTTATCATAATCTGCCTCGGGCATTCTAATTTTTCAGAAGGAAATTCATGTTTATATATAAAAATATATCATCTCTTTTCTGTGTGTAACACCTGATGTTTTAATGTCATGATTGCCGCCGTCATATTATCCTTCCCAGATCGTCACTTGTGGCGCTGTTCTGTCAGGGTTCTCCGCGAAAGTCTCGCACACTGCGAGATTGCTGTTCATTGACCCTTCTGTGCTAGCTCAATATACAGCGAGAGACGAGCTAGTTATCCCCTTTGAGCTCAGCCTGAATGATGTCTATGCATGTCTGCATCAAGTAATCAAGCGCCTAAGAGTGACAGAAGTCCGGTGTGTTATAAATGTGAATGATAAAATAATGTTAAAAATTGAGAGATAAAGAAGATAATTATAAATTTAAAATAAACGAGTCAATGATACGATGTGACAAAGATTAAAGAAATCTATCTATATACTAAATTTCAAAACCATTCAAATAGGCGGATTGTGAGAGGGGTCAGTTTTTACTGACGATTGACGGACGGACGGACGGACAGAGGGTACCACGGGCAATCAACCAACCTAATGAGCGCCGCGTCGCTAACAGCAGAGCTAAAATGATCAACAATTGCTTCTGTGTATTAAAGTGTTTTGACAGTTTGAAAAAAGGCAAAATAAAGGGGGTGTTGGTTTTTTTGTACAACAAAATTAGTCTAAATGCTAAGTTAGAATGGCCGTGTTGGGCAAGTGTCAGTGATGATTGGCATACATAAGAAGATTATTATTTCAAACTGTGATATGACGAAACTGCCCTCGTTTTATGTTAATATTTTTGAGATTTATGCTAAAATTACAAAAAAGTAATTAAAACTTACTGTGTATCAGCTTTCACTGGTGCCATTTAAAATAACATTATTTGCCAGCGAGCATCAAATGTGGTACCACCTGCTGTTGTTTGTACACACAGTAGTACCATACGGGTACAGAATCTCGAGGGGAAAACGTGACACGTGTGCACGAAAACAAACTGAAAAAGGTTTGTATCGGACAAAGAGATGTTTTATGTTTTGAAAAGGACATTTTCCCTGAAACATTTTTGCTCAAAAACGTTTGATGAACATCCTGAACAAAAGGTGAATTCATATTATAATCTATTCGTGTAACGATGGCGCTATTAGTCTTTTGCAATCAGCTTGTTATATTTGCTGGGGCAACGGATGTATTGAAAGTCATTTGCAATTAATTTGTTATGTCTGCAGCAGGGAAGGAAGGTTTTAAAAGCTAGTGATGTACAACCGAAGATAAAGCTATTCAACTATATGTCATGTATGAGTGCTTCCCTACACTGTCGTGCCAAGTGATTTACGTGAGAATTTTATACGTCTTTCCACGCGCACGGCGGAGTCGATGTCTATTCTCTTTTATCGTGCTGGTGGTGGTTGAGATGATGATCCTGATGATGACGATGATGATGATGACGACGACGATGATGATGACGATGATGATGATATTGGAATGACGATAAAGATGGCGGGCGATTATGCTGGTTATGATCACAATCGTGTTGGTGCTCGTACGCGTTCAAGTGGTTCCGACACAGTAATGATGAGACAGATCAAAACTATTGAGAAGTCTACGATACAGATTGCCGTGAGATTTCGTCATTCTCAAATAAAATACATACAGACATTCAACACACCTACATGAGAAACGCATGCGCATTGCTGTATAACAGCGAGAACAGCTGAAACATTGATAGCATGAGTCACTGTACATCGAATTGTGACCTTCCATTCGAGTTAAAAACAACGTTATCGCGTACTAATGGAGCTAAATTTACATTCTTGCGTAAATCTTTGATAACGTATCACATCTGCGCGGAATACGGTACGACAGTTCGGCACGAACTGCGCATTGATGAATTTTGATAAAATTTAGGTATGCCAGCCCGCCACAACGGTATCATGACCTAATTTGACCAAACATTTTATTGAAATTTCTAGCAACTACGTCAGTCAACTTGTTGTAAGGGATATCAATTAGACTGATAAAAATAACCGATATTTCTCATGATGGTGGTTTAAGGTGGAACGCACCTCGGGGACAGACATTCGGACTCTCAAACTTTTACAATTCTCTTCTGATATACCACATGTGGGGGTTCATTTTAAAGCTCTTGGTAAAAGAAAACTTTTCACTGGCTTAGTTTTTCGAAATTCGAAAATTTTTATTTTTCTCCATAGAGTTAACACAGGGATGGCGGCCATTTTGAATTTCTAATATCGGTAAATCTTGGGTAATTTGTTTCTCTAGTACCAAAATTTGCACGGTGACCCTCTATTTTTATTCTTGATTTTGAAAGAGAATGATTGAAAGATCCCTTGAGGAAAGTTAGAGCAAAAGTTTAAGTCTTTCACTTTCGAGGTGCATACTGCCTTAAGGTGCAAAGTGCGTCGGGGATAGATATTCAGATTATCAAACTTATAAACTATTGATTTGGCCAAGCACTTGTTTGTGCTCATTTTGAAGCTTATGGTGTAAATAAAGTTTTCACAAGCTTAGTTTTGTGAAAATCAAGAAATTTATTTTCTTCCATTGAGATAACATAGGGATGGCGGCCATTTTGAATTTCAAATATAAGTAAATATTGGTTAATTTATACCAAAATTTGCACGGGTGACTCTGATCTTTCTTCTTAATTTTGAAAGAGAAGGGTTTCCAGGTTATTGATAGACGTTTCGCTGTTTTTCGCAATGCATCAACCACGGATATATTGTCGGCCCTGTACAAGATGAAATACTCAGTATTTGACTTGTCAGTGCTGCGTGAGTGAATTTTACGGAGATTGTTTATTGGCATTGGAATTTAGGCTCGGAGCAGGATCCAGTCAAAGACATCAATGAGTGTTACAGGCGTAGTCTATGTCGAAAAGCCTAATACCGGATATTTCAAAATGCCACAAAAAGTCGACCGAGAAACTGTAGTTACTGTGTAGAACGAAAATACTTATAGTCAAAAGTTAGAGTTACTGGGCCTTTAATTAACTGTCACATACATCGACATGAGGTAACTGATATCGGTAATGACAGCAATACAGTGTGGGCAATGAAACATACGCTGTCTCAAAACGTTCTAAAAACTGAAATGTCAATATTGTACAATCGTTTTCGAGTCTGGAGTTGGTTGGGCTCCCTCTATGACATCGTGAGTTCATGCAGTATGAGAGATGCTTCTCTGAATTCTGACGTAAACTAGGACTGCCTGTATAACAAGGAATGTAATTAAGCAAATGTTTGGCTCTCTAGGGGCGCGACGATCTCCACTTTCATTGATCTGTTGAAAGGAATGATGCTCACGCATGTGGCTTGGCGTAGTTTACGTATTAATGTGCATTCAATCACAAGTACAATGGTCGCATAAAAAATATATAAAATATCGGGAGAAACAAGTGTAGGGGTATTTTTTTATAATCTCTTGTTGTTGCTGCTGCTGTTTTTGTTGTCGTTTCTTCTTTTTCTTTTTTAGAGCCCTGATAGTGAAATGTTTGCGCATCCGAGGGCGGTCAACGAACGAGAGCATTTTTAACAATAGGGATAGGGAGATTTCACTCTTTTACTCAGAGGGCGACATTTAAAAAGCCCAATGGGTGGACATGGGTGGGATTAGGTCGTTTTGGGGAATCACCTGCGAGAAGGGTAAAAATATACAGCAAGGATAGTTTAGTTTGGGATTTAGAAGTGAAGAGAAGCTTATTTCGAACTGTCTGTCTGGCCGCTCCTGAAATCTACATACGGGATATAAACACGAGCTAATGTTTGCCTTTGTTATTGTCAACAGTTCCGGCAACACACCAAACATATCCTTTCAACCAGCACCTAAGGCTCTCTGTTTCTTGAACGGATTCAGTTACTTTATAAACGACCACATAATACAACTATTGCTATAATTAGTTCGTTGACCTGTCCGTATAAAATTATTTTGGGAAGCGAGTCGTATTGTTTGGAGCAAGACGAGAGAGAGAGAGAAGAGAGAGAGAGAGAGAGAGAGAGAGAGAGAGAGAGAGAGAGAGAGAGATGGGTGGGTGAGTGGGTGGATGGGCATATCTGATGGTTATTGCCGTTAAAACCGTGAAATTCGCTCGGAAAGGTGAACTCCTAATTTCCGACGACAGAAATATGAGATTGACAGAAAGCAGCAAAATCGCGCCTACGCATTTTCAGTCACACAGAATACCGAATATTATCCCTAATAAGGCAGTTTCGAGATGAAGAATAAGTTATTATAACTGCACAGAAACCTTTTCCCTTTCTTAAAAAATTGAGAAATGATCTTCTACATATCAACATGATTGCCTTCTGAATATTTTGTGCATCATCTGCTCTTGACAGGCAACAGATGAAAAAAACGCGGGTGTCTGGTCTCGCCACGACACAAAAGTTTTAAGACGGTGATTGTATAAAAGCGATGACGAGCAAGAGCTGGTGAAGCTCTTTTCCTAGGATAACAAGTAACGACTTTTAACGACGCCATGCTTGCGGGGGAAAACTTGTTTTTCCCAATTCTCTGCGCGTCAGACTCGATTCTTCTCTCATCATGAAGGGGAACGCAACACCTCATCAGAGGATGCGGGGTACTGATGTTCACTGTAAGTGCTTTTGGCCTTCAGTTGGGTTCACAGGGTTATGCATCATTATAGAGAAAACGCCAGTTGTTTCATCCCGTTGCCATGACAACATTTGGCATTTTATCAAACGCGTACATGCAAATTGTGCCTAATAAGACTAGCTTCTGGGAAGATAGCCAACTTTCTTCATGACGAAATATTCAGTTTATGATCTATCTTTCGTTCACTTTGATGCATTGTTGTCCCGCTGTGTTAAAAATTTCCCTCAGTTTAAATCTTGCACGTTCTGTAATGTGGTACCAATATGTAATAATTTACGAAAACGCCACCTGTTAATGACCTTAGCAGAGTAGCTGCAGACAACCAGGAAGAAATACATCTACAAATCTATACATCAACATTACGTTAATACCTATCTACCTATCTACCAACCTACCTCCTCCCTCCCTACCTACACCTACCCGTACCCAGTAGTCCTACCTACATATACCTACCTATCTAGCCCTGCAAAGCCTTTGATAAGAGAGAGAGATTTGGTTTCTTCATTGTCCCCGTCAATGAAAAAAATCGAAAGAGACTCAATGGTGGACTGGCACATACTTGTTTTGTTCATTTTTGGGTTTTTTTTAATTTCTTGGCTTGCTCTTTTTTTTTCCTTTTTTTTTTAATTTTTGTTTGCCTGGAGAGTATTCCTGCGTTACCATCAGGAAGGCCGAAGGGCTAGCTTCAGGAACAGACCGACCGGGTTACTCCAGAGTATTTTCTCAAATTTAAAAGGTGTAGGTTGTCATTTTCTGCATCTCCCAAGCTGTCATCCGACCGTCCCTTCACAGTCTGGGGAAATCCCATTCAAAAATCTCCCAGCCGAAGGTGGTGGTGCGTTACGGACAAGAGCGGTGCATCCCGGGAGCAACTGATCTATGATGCATAGCTTCAAGGTTATGTAGAAGTGGCTTTCGAAGCCCCTCCTTAGTACAGTAATGACTGCGAACTATAACTTTTATTTTTCGGATCAGTTTATTGACAAGTACGATTCAACTGACCCAGGATGTAATAGTCCTCGTTCAAATTCATTACTTAGGTTGGACTTTGAGAGCCGCTTCAACATAATCTTGATCATATTGCTCTAACGATGCGTCGCTCTTGCCCGTAGAGCGCCAACCTGCTTGGAGATTTTTGAATAGGATTCCCCAGACTGTGTAGTAGGGGCGGCGGATGATGAGAGTCCCCAAAGTGCAGTATCGGTAACTGAGACTAGCTTTTCTGTCGCTCAGCGAACCTACAGGCGCAGGAATCACCTTTCGACACGTTTAAATAATTTAGACTTTTGTAAAATGAAATGCCGTTATAACGTCGCAGAGTGCAAACGACTGCGTGGGACTCACATTTCGCACGTGCTGAAATGACAACCTATACGCAATTTCAGAATCGACGCTTCAGCCTACATGTATAGGTGATAAGCCTGCCTGATCGCACTCCCTAACGTTAATGATGTCTCGAATCCGTCCGTGGGAAGAAGGGACGTTTAAGTTAACGACGTGAAATTTGCAGATTTTTTGACAATTAGATGCGACTTATATACGGAGACACAAGATGTGGCATTTCGATCTCGCTTTCCTCCCCCGAACGAGTCAGATCGATTTGAGATAATGATGGCGGCGGTTAGGGTTGCAATGCTGTTGTCCCATGATGATAATGGTGATGATGATGATGCAGGAGATTATACAGATGATGATGATGATGATGATGATGATGACGATGATGATGATGATTATTAATACTATTATTGTTTTTATTTTTGTTGTTGTTATTAGTATTGTTGTTTTCTGTTCGTGTTGTTGATTGTATTCTTATTAGATATGAAAATAAAAAAATATGATAACAGATAATAAACATAGGGCCAATGTCCCTGAAGCTACTATAGACATAGATACAAAATTAAGTATTTCCTGACTGTATGAAATTATCTCACTTAGGTCATCCTAGGGACTTGTAAACCAATGTCCGACCAGCAGTTTTGAAAGAACAAGCAACTCAACAGTTGACAGAGCTCTGCTGTGTTATGTTGAGAATAACCTTTTGTGACACATGTATTGATGAAGAAGGTGGATATCTTTGATTAACATTGTAAGTGAGTTCTGTTGAATAAGTTGAGACTGTACATACTCAGAGAAAGCACACTGAAGATACAAATGTTTGAAACTTAAGAAGTTCAAGGTCATCAAAAGCATTAAGGAATCTGTAACTTTCATTGCACTGTTTACACAGAATTGCATAATTGCTATAAATAGCACATGAGGAATCTTACAGCCAAGCTTTACCATAAAACCCCTATCACTTTGACCACTCTTTTAATTGACCACTCTATTTTTTCCTCAAAACGTAATTTATTTTATCCTTACCAAGTCAACCATAAATGGAAATTAGAACTTTCTCTATCTCTATCTCTATCTCTATTGACTATTTTGAGCAATTTCTTTTAGATAACATACAGGGCATAATAAATGACGGTTCAGAATATGTCAAAGTTGGGATTCAGGAAAGTTGCCTTTACATATTTTAATCCTCCAAGATGGTAAGCATTTCACTATGAACTGTCAGAAAAAGTTGAACTTTCTGATAATTCTACAATAAAATTATTTTGGCTTTGATGATTTCCCAATTAATTCAATTATTAAAAATCATATTAACTTATTTTTTTCTGGGTGAATTGATAGGGTTTATACAGTACAAGAATTACATACAATGTAAGTCAAATTTTGACCAAAAATGACAAAAAAATTCCTAATACACATTTGCATATTTCATCACAATTTGAACAAATCTAAGTTGGGTTACCCCTAGGGACCTGTATACCAAACAACAAAGCTGTCTGCCCAGCGGTTATGAAGAAGAAGATTTTTTACCAAAAACACCTTTTTTGGCATTAATTTGCCTATTTTCAACAATATCAAAAAATTAAAAAAATAGTTTCTCAAAATCATATTTTTCATCTACACAACAAATATCAAATCAGTAACTACTGCGGTTCTCAAGATATTTGAGTGGACGGACGCCTCACAAACGGACATACATACATACATACATACATACATACATACATACATACATACATACATACATACATACATACATACATACATACATAAATACATACATACATACATACATACATACATACATACATACATACATACATACATACATACATACATACATACATACATACATACATACATACATACATACATACATACATACATACATACATACAGACTGACGACGGACGCCGGACGGATACCCATCCCAATAGCTTCTATAGACTATAATCTATAGTAGCTAAAAACAGAGTAAAAGACTTTCCAAATGATAGTTTTGTGGAAATCAAGTGACGTACACAGCTGACGGCATTGGGTCATCGGCATCACCTCCTCAAGACGACCCTGTCTCTCGCCCTAGGATTTTTTCACATGTTTATATTAACGAATTTTTATCTTGTGACGAGCGTTCTTCGGGTGACTTCATGTGTTTTACGTTACTTCAGGTCGGTATGTGATGTGATCGTTGCAGTTTGTCTGAACTAACTGTAAGTCTGAATTGTTGACTGAATTATTGAATCAGCTAGGAACACATGCATTTCCTTGATCGGTTTCAATTGAGTTTCTACACCATACCCGTCAATCTCTATTCCTGGATTGCAGACAGTGACCGACTTTATAAGACCCGGTTTGGCCAAGGTAATTCTACACCTTGGACAGGCGCCATAGCTAGGCCATGAGTTCAACTTCACAATTGCAACATGACAATACAACTATAACATTTGGCACACGGTTCTTCTAATCTTTCCATGTTTCTAATCTTTCCATTTTATATTTTTACGCGTAAGATCATAGATTCTGGGGGTCTATGATTTGATGTATAGGATAAAGCCGAGTACGAGGGCTCTTCTGGTATATAAAGTCCAACCCAACGATAAAATGTCGAGGCCGCAGGCCGAGACATTTTATCATAGGGTTGGACTTTATATACCAGAAGAGCCCGAGTACGAGGGTTTTATCCGACTTAAAAACTATCGCCCCTGACTGATATATTTTCGTTTTCAATGTGTTTACGTCAACCGTCCCCTTGTCAATGTATCATGTTTGGGATATGAATTAAAACTTTATTTGTGAAATAGCCTTCCAATGTAATGGAACATCCTATAAATGCCCTTGGGCACATTATATAAATGCCCTAGGCACAGCAGATTTTGTGTTGCAGCTGGTTTCCGCTGTGTTACCAAATTTGAATATTAAAATGTACCAGATGTCTACAGAATATAACATGTTCAGTTTTGATTGGACAGTACTTTACTACGGCGCTGTCATTCGTTTCTGGAATTCGGTGACCAAGGCTTTATGAGTAAATAAAACACCTGAATTGAGCACTCTGATGGTCAATCAACAGCAGATAGTTTTTAAGAAATAAAAAGAGACTGCGAAAAAGTCGTTTGATTTCCATAAAGAAAAACATTAATATGGAAATGAGGAGGACCCTCACTATCGTTATTTCACAAGGTGTGTTAGTCACAGGTGGCCTTTTTAAGTAACTTCCTCTTTTGTACAGAGTTCCCCATACCAGACAGTTCGAGGAATCATGTAACAGCGGAAGGCCTTACAAAATTCATATGCAAATACCTTTCAAATGCTTCCCTTCTAATTGTGAACCTATCACGGAGCCGTTTAGGATTTCAAATACTTGTGACATTCAAACCGTGTGTTCAAGAAACACACGAAAATTATGCCATCCTTCCCATAAACTAAATTTCTACCCCGAGCATGATAAAAAATAAAAGTGGCGGATAGCCATGTGATGGAATTCCTACCAAGTTACGTGTGTATACGACATCACTACAGCCTTTTCAAGCTTTTGTAAAGCGGCAATGTTGAAAGAGGTTCAGGGGTCGCTCAATACTCATGACTGATTGCTGTTGACAGGACCAATTAAAGATGCTATTGGTTTCAACTATAATCACTGTACCCTTATACAATTGTACTCTTCCGCCAGACACCTTGAATGCATAAAGAAGCTTCATTCAGCGACGACGTCCTTGTGGGACTCGTTGAGCTTTCCTGTGTTCAACCTTCGACTAAATAATCTACATGACTGGACACCCCCCCCCCCCCCCCCCGCGGTGCTAACTGCTTAACATATTCCCTCGGGGAACTTGAAATTTTGTGTTTTTGTTGCACATGTTGCGAGACAGAGAGAGGCGCAATATGCGTTTAAAGAGAGGGGATGGTCAGAACTGCGCGTGTTCTACTTTCTTGTTTACAAACAATGTATTCCAAACATGATATCTAGATGCATCAAGTCAACATAGCTGCAACATTTAAATTTTACGATATATTCATTGTTAACAAACGTGTTTTAACTTTCATCTATTGCCAATGTACCCTATAGATACAGTGTTTACATCGGTCGTAGGGGTCCCTGGCAATCTTTGAGCAGAGTTCCGACACCACCCCCCCCCACCCCCCCACCCCCCCCCCGTTAACTGAACACGGTACACGAGTTTCAGCAAGAATGGTCACCTACACGAGCAGGGTCGAAAATCATGGTATTGCAAATGAGAAAAGGGCGCGCTGATGACCCTGCAAGTATGTTTTGCGAAGGAAATGTACAAAATAAATGTCCGCGACATTCCCGATACAAAAGTAGTTCGTGCCTCGAAAATGAAAGCCTTAAATTTTTGCTCAAACTTTCTTCCAGCATCTTTCAACTATATGCCACTTTAAGATCAAAAATAAAAATCGGGAGTCGCGGTCCAAATTTGTTGGTACTATACATAAACAAAATTACCCAATATTACCCATTTTTTGAAATTCAAAACGACTGCCATCCCATCTTTATGGGGAAAAAAAAATAATTCCCGATATTTGCAAAATTACGCCGCTGAAAACTTTATTTACTCCGTTAGCTTCAAAATGAGCGCCAAAAAGTGGTAGGCTAAAATAATATCGTGAAAGTTTGAGAGTCAGAATATCTATCCCAGAGGCGAGATCAACCTTTAATACAAACACACTTTGTAACGATACGGATTCAAAGTTTTGTAAAGTGCATGATCGTTCATCTGTCTCTGCAGGGGATAAAATTTGAGGGTTAAAAGGCGGTGGTCGTCGGAACGGCGCATGTGCAACTTTCTTGTTTACAAACATTGTATTTCATGCACTATATATAGATGCATCATGTCCAAATAGCTGCAACATTTAAATTTTACAATGTACATGATGACAAACATGTTTTAACTTTCATTAATCGCCAACGTAGCTTGGATACAATGTTTATATCTGTCGTAGGGGTCCCTAGCGACCTTTGAGCGCTGTTCCGACGACCACCGCCCTTTAATGAAGGCTCGGAATAAAATTCTTTACATGGTAGTCCAAGTGAACAACCATACACGAAACTTAGCAGTCCACGAAGACATCTTGTACAGACATTTTGAACTCATGATTGCTATTTCTAACAGTCGTACAACCAAATGATTAATATACTTCACAATATCTTGCATCTATACTTTTATTTCCAAGCAGTCGCACAGCAACGCAGTGACAGTGCATGAAGGAACTTTCAAGCACTTAAAAATACTCATTTTTATATAGGTTAATCATACAGCTAGCGTAAAACAAATAAACACAAGATAAAAAAAGGTGAACTCAACTCTATATCATCTCTTTTTTATCATACTGAATGGGCGAGAAAAATTTATCATAAATAAAACATGGCTGATAGTCAATTGACCATTAATGTTGAAATTTGACCAGATTTAGACAAGATCGCTAACTGTTTTTTTTTTTTTTTTTTTTTTGAAAAAGTCTGCAAGCCATTTGAGCCAACGCCCTCCATTCAGTTGTACACCGGGTTGTTTCAATCCACGACACACGTGAATAACTAGTAGTGTCACAGGGCAATCGTTTACAGAAAATCTTGGTTCCAAGGGAAGGTTTGATTGCCCTGAGATCAGGGAATACCGTTAATTTCGAGCCGTGTTCCACTGGAGGAGCGTTAAACACTGCTATAGTTTACAAACTACAAATTAGCCTAAGGGAATCTGGCATTATCTCTACCTTGTTACAATCAATTGCAGTTCCCGCCAGAACGATTGACCTACATCTCTCAATATACCGCGCGCAGTCGAACGACAGAAAAAATAGGACAGATATTTATTTTTGAATTAAACTACGCTATTTCGAATGTGAAACTTTCAAATATGCGCACTTTAAGCCCTGAGGAGCGTAGTATCTGTGTTTTTTTTAAATCGCGAAAAAAGAACGATAAACGCCAACATGCACCTTTTGCCTTGGAATGAGCAGCATCCGATGATGAAAAATGGCCACTTAAGGGTGAAGAAATAACCTTGATTGGCATAAAAATGAGACGTTGAAATCCTTGTATTTCTGTTAAGCCCGTCAAATGAGTCGTGTCAATATGTTTTATACAGCAAAGAATCGTAAGATTTTGAGACCCGTCCTTTTCTAAAAATCGGCCCCCAGGCGCCCTAACAAGATAAAAAGACTTTAACTGACTGCGAATACTGTATGCAATTGTACTCCACTGATCAGCGTACTAGCGAAAGAATAAACTTAGTATTTTCAATACGGTTTTACCTGAACGCAACTCCATTGTCATTGATGGAGTTGAGCAAATCGCATTAGTAACAGCTTAACTTACGCCAAAAACACCAAAGGCTTTTGTTTCTCATCTTCGCGCACGTCGATTCAGACAAGCCCCGTCAGCCTTTTTTTCCAGTTCTTTCAAAAACCATACAAGTACTATATTCATGTCGGTGAGCTTAGAAAAACAAAAACATGTCTATACAGCATTTTTGTGAGGGATGTACAAAAAAGGAGCCTATAATGTTTTATGCCTTAGTAAGCGAACTATCCCACAGCACTCCTTACTAGACGTGTTTTAAGGGGTGGAACAGTAGTTGGAGGGGTAGTGAAAAAAAATAGAAACTAAACTTGTTAATTTAAATTGACAAAGTCGGCCATTTTTCGTGAATTTTGTTTGATACGAGATACTACTTATATTGTTTGACATGTTGAAAGGTACTGAATGAATGGGTGTGCATTCATATATTCGACCCCGGTTTTAGACACAATACATGAAACCAACGCAAGAATGAATAAATGGTCATGACACATATATGCATGGTCACCTATTCATTCAGTACCTTTCAATATGTCAAACAATATAAGTTGTATCGCGTATCAAACAAAATTCACGAAAAATGGCCGACTTTGTCCCCTTAAACCTTGCTACATTCTCACAACCGAAATCCTTACACGATTGGGAAGTTGATAGAAACAGGCCGAGTTTGAAGTTCTTGGAACCCGTACAAATGCTCTCATAAGTCCAGAAATCATTCAAAATTTTTGAAGGAGAAAAACAATTGCATATCGCAAACATGACACGGCACCCCCCCCCCCCCGAAAGACCTGACGATTAATCCCTTTTTCACATCAGTGGAAGAATTACCAGGTATCGATTGTCAGAACACTGCACTCTAATCCCACCCTCCAGCCTGCAATGACAAACATTACCGTAATTTGGAGATGACGTCATCGAACCTACGCCTCAAGTACACAAAACCCAGAAGACGATAGATAACATCTTTTAAAGTATGTCTATTATTCACCACGAGGATGACTTCTTTTAGTCGAGTACTTTATGCCCGAAGCATCCTTCAACGTCTTAGCACACAAGTCACTAATTGAGCGAACTTGGTAATTTTTATGTACACATTGCCGTTTTGGATTGCAGCTCGGTGTAGTGTCCGCCTGTTTCACATCATCACAGGTGGATTGCCTGGGGGTGACGATGGTAGTCGGGTCGCATGTCACGTGACAATAACAAAGATGAACGACACTCGGCTAAAGCTTCCCGATGCATGACAGTCCCGTTCTATTTTCGCGGTAAAATCCCCGCAGAATAACTTTAATCATATTGGAAAACTGTGGCCTTCCTCAATGTTCGACAAGTGCTCCCCATGTTGAATTTAAATTAAAGTTCGAACGAAAGTTCGGACTGTCGAGAAACAAGCACTAGCAACTGATCGTATAGCGAGGATGCGCCGACTCATACTTACAAAACCTTCAGAATGTAGCAAGGATAACCTTATAGTCCTGCATTGATAACATTTAACTGAAATATTGCAATGTGAAATATAAATGGGTTTTTGGTGTGGTTTTGTCTGTTTTTATCTTTTTTACAAAATGACCAATGAATAAGATGTGCGATCACAATAAGTACGAGACACTATAATTAGGACATTTTTAGCCAGAAAATCGCTCTGTCTGGGAGATGCATGTTACGTAATACTTCAATTGATTTTTCTCTGACTACTTAAATAACCACAACTGAATGTTTTTATTCGAGAGATTATGTACCATTTTCCACAATAATAGTTTGTAACGACGCTGATCCACTGCTATGAAGCCAGCTGGTAACGCTTGTGTTTCTAGATCGATCCTACTGACGAGTCAAAACAAAACATCTTTCGCACTTTAAGAACTACACTTAATTGAAAATTCACCAAATTGTGCTATTATCTTGGTTTCATTTCGCGTAAAAACGAGGAATAAGTTCTTTCATATATATATATATATATATATTATATATATATATATATATATATATATATATATATATATATATATATATATATATATATAGTTAGTCAACTACATTAACCGTACTCTCTGTGCCCAAGTTCAGAGGTTGCCATAAAGCCATTATGGTGATAACCGGAGGCACATTGTATACATTTTGTGTGTATATATATATATATATAATATATATATATATATATATATATATTATATATATATATATATATATATTATATATATATATATATATATATATATATTAACTGATTAATTAATCGGTTGGTTGGTTGTATGGTCAATGGAATATAGAAAACTTCTCTAATTTAGTGGACAACCCCTCTTGCTGATAAAAATAAGTTTAAATAAGTTTGACGAAAAATAAGTTTCAAAACGGAAAAGAGATTGTTACAGTATAATTATACTTTGCATACTTTACATACAATTGTAATTCAAATGACATGCAACTTTAAGACAAAACCCTGGAAAAGATAGAAAATACTCTGCTGAAGGCGCTGTGATTGTGTTGCGTACGAAAGTGGATAACAGAATAACTATAATCACATTTGGACTCGCGCCAACTCGTTGAGCGAGAACAAATGATCGGTCGCCCGAGCTTCTGAATACGTTGCCCCGTTAGTCTCTTAGAAATAGGAATCAGCCAAGCGGTTACTGGGATATAGAAATTAAATTTCAGCGAATTCCGGGCGGTATTTTGCTCGGTTGCCAACGTGAGGTCCTACATTCGGAATCACTATAACCGCGTCGCGATATATACAATGAAAATGTTGCCATATAGCATTAAAAGGTCAGACTATGGGTCAAAAAACATAACAGTCTGAGTTTTTCACATTTTGGCTGACTCAAAAATAGATAACGGGGGAGGGGGGAAACGATTTTCAAATTCTCGGGAACAAATCCTTATAATAATCACGGTTAGTTTTACAGAAGGTATACGTAGTTGGATTTGAGGCAGGGCTTGAAAAAAATATGTATTTTTTTTGTAAGTTTGGTTTTGTTTTGTTATATTTGTCATATTACTGCATTTAGTATAGTTCGCATCAGATTTTACACCTCAGTTTTATACAGCAGTCTAAAAGCTGATTTGAATGTCATGCGACCCTGAACAGCAGTTCAAAATGCCAAGTCCGAATTCCCGTTGTCACGACCCGTCCACCAGAATAAACAAGTCAACTAAATTAAGAAAATAAGCTTATATATTTTCCGTTCAAACCAATCCGGTTACATTTTATCTTCAAACAAATACATTAAGAGAAAAGCTTCGAGTCTTCACTGTGCTGTCAAAGACATAATGTATGTTGTGGGCTTAATTCGGGAAAAAGTTGTCGTGCAGGCCAAGGTCATTATAGTTTAGAAAGGTATTTAAGTTGGTTCACAGTGGCAATGCCCGCCCTCTACATATCGTTACAGCCTTGAACAAGTGTGAACAAATAGTTCACAGCCTCAGGCTTGTTCACCTCTGTGTGATGTCAACCACGATATAGTCCATAACTCGAGGTTCTTAACTCACGAAATGTTATTTGTAACAAGTCAATGATATTTCCTGCGGCTTGTAACTCAATTTTCTATAAAACTAGGGTAGTTCTTGGAAGACAACTGGCATTACATGCATACGTGCTTGCACAAAGGTAGACATTGAGACGGAATGTAAAAATAGCTTTCTAAATTTTGTTATCGGGTCATGGCCCTGAACACGTCCTTTGACACAATACCTCCGACCCACCCCTCTATCAGGTTATCTTCCTTGAAGCCCCATTAGTTGAACCTTTTTTTCAATTTTTATATGATTTGAAATCGGAAGCAGTTTATGTAAAATTCTCACCGAAGTGTGATAACAGAACGTTTTCCAAGTATTGACAACGAACGCATAATTTAGATTTTAACAACGAAATTTTGCTTGCAATGTAAGTCATATATGGACGCCCTAAGTGTACACGTGTGGGCGCTTAATTTAATTGACCCGATCCATCACCAAGAATTAAAATAGTGACACGTTTAAAAACAATACGATATTGCGCAATAACGGGAATCGAAAAAAATTCTCCGAAGATCGATTGTATTTTTGGTGTATAACTGGCTAGCAGGGCTTTATATGGCAGTGTCCATTATAGTAAGGGGAAGTATTATTATTAGAGTTGTACAACTTGTAGGCATCATTCCATCAATACCTTCAAAGGAATGTTTGCTTGAATTCTTGTGGAAACGTTTGGTTGATGAGAGTTAAAAATAAAACGGAAATCAAGACCCAGTCGGAAATTCTCAGTTGACAGAAAACCGAAGTGTTATTGAATGAAACCCTGCCCAGCAAGACGACGAGCATGGCTGCAGCACTTCTCCCCTGAATATAAATAACTTGTTCTCTTTAATCTCTATTCTTGTCCAGCGTTGACGAGTGTCGTCTGTTTCTCAGTTTTGGCGGCAAAACATTTTAGACTTCTGACGAATGGATTTTACGGCCGCGGCTCGCGCTGCTCGACTACGTTGGGGCTATTTACAGCACTGTCGGCGTTTAAGGTCATTTAACTGGGGAGACTGCGGACTTCGAACACAAAAAAATGCATGTTTTCTTCTCATGCTACGACCTTTGTGTACACAGGGTGTAGGGTAAAGGCGACTCAGCGTGAAACCATATCTGTTGTCATAACACAACCTAAAAATTCCAAACCGGAAAATTCGTTGCCGGTCTCAAGTTATTGAAAATATTGATATCAATTTTGTTTGCGACACTGCGTGTGTGCTATTTTTCCATTCAGTGCCATCCAAACACAACATACGTCATTTCAGCACGTCTCCTATGAATGCGTGAAATGACACCGGCTAAATTAAAAAATCTTGACTGAAGGTAATTCTCAGCAGTAGTGCCTTATCATTGTCACCAGACAGAGCTGAGGCATTTAAAACCTCTCTCTCAACATGTTTTCTGTCAGGGAAGTTCCACTAGTCTCCATATTGCATATATAACGATATGCTTTATACTACTAGCATATTGCACATCGACACATCACAGACGCGGGAATACACTGTCGGCAGTGTTGCCTACACCTGATATGCTTTATGCCCATATCGCGCACATTCCACGCACAACAAAACAGCATGGTTTATCCACGAGTTTGTATGTGTATTCACTCGCTAAATATTCCCTTATAAATCGGAATCGAATTGCAACTGCAAACCGACGTTCCATATCGCAGTTCGAAGGTCGATTTGCCCTTTCGAGGTCATCGAGATGCTCATATGGTTCCAACTACATGGTTGCAAATTTAAATTGTACAAATTACAAGTGCAAGATAAATAACCTTCGAAACAGTACGCACAACTTGCGAAGAAGGTCTGGCATTCTATTACTGAAGCATGCAGAAAGTTTGACAGCCTGACTTGACCGGACTGACAAGCCACACGACACCCAAGTATTAATACCCGGCCCAGGGAGGCGTGTACCCAAACATGCAGTGCTGTGCAACATTCACCGTCTTCCGTTTGTTACGTTTTGTCTATTGTTTGATGATTATCTTATCACGTTTGTTGATACAGAGTCAATCGCTGCTGGATTTCTCAACGATGAGGTGTTGTGAAAGGTTTCCTTTCTTGTTTGAGACAGGGGATAAGCTAAACACAGCGCACGGTAGCACTAAATCATTTATCATAATTCTCTGATATGTCAGTCGCGACACCTATCGTTCACGCGAGCGAACCCTGCAGCGTCTCTCACCTTTGCCATTCTTCATCTGTCAGCCCGTGAATTCGCGCCGTCTTCTGGTGAGACGACAGAAAATACGACACTGAGCTCTCCAGCGACGGTATAAGGGACCTCCTTCTGCCGTGCTCAAAATGCGGTGACATGGTCGTAACTGCAGCACTCTGCCGTCTGGGACGTGACCGGGCGTCCATGGACTCCGGGTCGATGGCTGCCCCGCCGGACGCCGAGCCATGCCGATTGTGAAACATTCTGGGCGAAAATTTCCCAGTAGAGTTCAACAAGAAACTCCCTATCGAGATGCTGTTTCAAGCGACTGACCAGCAGACTACAGGCTCACAGAAGAATGTAAGAGTCTTTTTACAGGACATTTTATCAGGCACGTGAACTATAGTACTACTGTACTAGATAGTATCCACCGGTAAGTGTTACCTGGTACAGTGAACTCATTTGATGAATAACGTTTACCGCTATATGCGGCAGCAAAAATACAATGCAGACCCGACCATTTGAAAATGAGGGGGTGGTTGACAGTTCGAACGCGCTGATCGGGCTCTCACGCCGTGGCATTTGAAATTCAATATACTTCTTATTTCTGAGAACAAGGTTGTCAAAAGACAATGTTGAGTCTCGTGCCAGCCGAGGTTTTGAATTTCAATTTAGCAACTGTTCTTGCAACCAGTCCCTGGACTCGCAGACAGCATATTCACGAGCGAAGCTGCCAAATACTGTCACGTCGACGCGGCAGCCGAGCCAGAAATCTTGAGATGCGTACACCTTACACATTGCGTAACAACTAACTGTTCCCCACCCCAACAATAACGTCATTACTTCTGTATAGCTTCTTGGATCGATGCTAAAACCAACAAAATCTATACGCAAACGTTGCCGCGCGCACCTGTCTTCGTATCTGTCGGTCAGTATGTGTTTCTGTGATGAGTTGATACCTGCCTCCATCTTTGTTGAGCCCAAGGTTGAACACCGTGCAGTTTGAAACGTAGCAAATACCTCCGTTTCATATGATAATTGGGAGATGTTCTTAGCCGAAGGCTTATCTCAAGACTGAATAGTTCTTCGATTACCTCAATGAGCTTACCTTTCAAATATTCACTGACAGAAACAACTATATCAAGAAAGCAAGCAGTGCGGTTTTTTATCGTGTGCGTTTTCCCGCTCAAAACACGACGTTCCATACCATTGCCCGCTGCACATACATACAAAGTGCCTTTGTGCCACTGTATACTGCGCTCAATGTCTTCCTTCAGTCTCTTGTGATTTTTTAGCCGTCTTAACATATACAAGCTGACAAAGAATGCGATTTTGTAATCATTGTGGATTGACGTCGGTGTTTGACATGAGTAAATTGAATCGGAGCCATTTGGAACGTCCTTTATTTGCACTTCACTCGCTCTTGAGTGGTTGCGTTAACAAAACTCATGACTGCAAATTGCCTCCACTGACAAATACTCCATACATAATTAATACTGCCATTTGAACTATTACAAGTTTACGCTGTTATTGAGTACACCTGCGGCGGAGCGGGGTGCAAATACTAGGAGTACTGTAAAAAAAGTGTCATAGA
Organism: Ptychodera flava; assembly: GCF_041260155.1. Lineage (NCBI taxonomy): Eukaryota > Metazoa > Hemichordata > Enteropneusta > Ptychoderidae > Ptychodera > Ptychodera flava. The sequence continues at coordinate 19,787,467 of NC_091929.1, read as the reverse complement.
TCAGGGCATGCGGTCGGTGTGGGTCACTGGAGAGCTTGGCTATCATGGAGTATGGCTGCGGGCGCTTTTTGAGAGATTATCCACAAATCAGAGTGTCAAAACCCGCTAAGTAAATCGCCATTTTGCCCTTCCCGTGAGGTACTTGCCGTTAATTCTTCTCAGGTCAATACAACCAGACACTCCAAAGTGGATTTTGGTCACCTAACAATGAAGAGTTGTGAAAGGAGAGTAGGTCAACGCGACAATTTAGTGGCATGCAGTCGGTTGCCGAACTGAACATGATAAACTGGTTGCGATTATTTCAGCCGTACATGCGATGTATAAAAAGTGATATTCCTTTGTTTATTTATTTGTTTATTTACTCACATAGCAATATATCTGGCCGTCTGTATGTCAGTCTACCTGATATACTGAGTTTGTCTATCTTCATATATACCTTCCCTCTGTTTACCTATAACCTTTCTCTCTCTATCTATACATGTCTATCGGTCTATCGATCAACTAAAATCTGCCTATCTATTTTGATTTCATTTGAACGGTATCGAACTTCAAATCCTCCGTTGAGTCAAGGATGTACTAAAATTAGGAAATTAAAAGACATAAAATTTTGCTCAAATTTTCCTTAAGTGAACATTAAACCATTCTCTTTCAAACTCAAAAAATAAAAATCAGGGGTCACCATGCAAATTTTATACTCGAGAAAAAAGTACCCAATATTAAATATTTAAGGTATCAGAAATTCAAAAGTGGCTGCCATTCTCGTGTCAGCTCTATAGGGGGAATAAATTCCCGATTTTCATAAAACTAAGCCGGTTAATTTTATTTACCTCACTGCTTCAAAATGAGCCCCCACAATTGCATGTGGAAGGTTTTGGAGTCCGACTATCTGTCCCCAAGGCGCGTTCTACCGTAAAACCGGTTGTGCAAGTAAGGATTAGTGGATTCTATAGTTTTCTAAGCAATTAAAGTTCTCTTTTGATGCCGCATTAAGACAAAAATATCATGATCATCATGGATACAAGCCAGGCACCTAAACGTCATTATCGAATTCAGTCTGTTCACAATAGCCATCCTTGTCTTCATAGTAGTGGCAAGCACTGTCACCATCATCATCAACGTCATCATTCTATGCGTCACTGATTTTCACGATGAGGGAAAGATACCTCTCCTCGTCTCAGTATTGTCAACGATATATAGATACATACATAGACACATAGATACATACATAGATACATACATAACATACATAGATACATACATACATACATACATACATACATACATACATACATACCTACATACATACATACATACATACATACATACATACATACATACATACATACATACATACATACAGACATACATACATACATACATACATACATACATACATACATACATACACATACATACATACATACATACAGACACACAGACAGACATACATACATACATACATACATACATACATACATACATACATACATACATACATACATACATACATACATACATACATACATACATACATACATACATACATACATACATACATACACACATACATTTCCTCGCCAAAATACAGCTGAAAGCGCGTTAAATGAAAAACGTCATGTAGAGATTCAGACTAGAATAACTTGTTGATTTCAACGCAGAAACAACGTGATTTCTATTTGATTAATTCCTGTTGATGGCTTTCAACTTGTCATCATTGACGTCATTACTAACACAGCCTTTCAGTCAATTATAAGGAGACGAGATGGTAAGCAACTTTCGTAATCATAACCAAACAAGTATGCTTGAATACTAGTATATTGGCGTTAATTAATTACTTGCCTAAATAATTGACCTAGTTTATGCCGTTTTGTTGTTGTTTTCCTGTATTCGTTCAGTCTGTTTTGCCTCATTATATTTTACATTCGGTTTATACTATTCAATCTTTTCTTGTTGTACGTCTTCGTTCGTTTATACTGAACACGTCCATGGCTAATTATATAAATGTCATTCACCCTTAAGAAAACGAACGAATCGGCGTATACATTTCAACAATTTCGCCACTGAGGGCGCTACCCCATGTTCATCACTTCCACCCTGAAAAGCAAACGATAGATCGATATATTAAAATCTAAATGAAATAAATTTTCATCGAATTCTCAGAGATTGTTCATACTTTATAGATCAAAGTCATCTTCTATGGCATAAGGATAATATTTACGATATATACAACACCTATATACATACGTGTATCTTTTCATGCACGGTGTGGACGCGGATAATTCTGGATTCTATTCAGTCTGTAAAAGCCATGATGGCCTGACGTAGTTATTAAATTATATGTGGAGGACTTACAGCGATGTACGTCGATGACAGTATTGAATGGTGACAAAACAGAGGTTTTTTCGGAACAATTTAAGAAAGATATTTACAAATTACCTGGCCAGTCAATAGGTTGGCGCGACAGAAATATTTCCATCCAAATCGACGCAAAATCTTGGCGTCACGTTGATTCGGACGGTTTCATGACGATGTATATAAACAGTGTATGTAAATTGCTTTATTTTTGTTTTGCACAGAATATTGAAAATTCCTTTTCTGATGGACACTCGACAACTTATAGCACATAGCGTAGCGTCATAACCGGTCGCATTGTGACTAATAATTGGGGGGGGGGGCCCGCTGTATGCATTGTCTCACTACTCGGTGGTCCGTACGTACCACTGCAAGGCACTGCGTGTGGTCGTTGGAAGAGTATGCACATAATGTTCCTTGGTTTTGACATACGCGGTGACCCCCCAACCTTCCCCTTTTCTTCTGACATGATGAGAAACACTGGTTGAGATTCTGACTGCCATACTTGAAGATGTTGCAAATGAACGTCACATTGCGATATATTGGTGTTTTTCTTCATAGAATTAACTCAGGCATAGCGGTCATTTTGAATTTGAAATATCGGTAAATCTCGGATAATTTGTTTTTCTAGAACAAAAAATTCACAATGACACCCCCGAATTTTTATTCGTGATTTTGAAAGAGAATAGTTGAACTTCAAGGTTCCTTGAGGAAAGTTCGAGTAAAAGTTTAAGTCTTCATTTTCGAGGCACATACCACCTTGAGAGGTCTGCATAACGAAATATTAATGAAGCTTCACTAAAAAAAGGAATGATATATCTCAGAGCCCACCGGCCACGCTTAGCATGTGGGCAGCGCCATCTACGGTACGTTGGCAAAATTAACGCCATCCTTCAAACGACCTGGCTGCGCCTTCCATCCTGGCTTGCGTGATTTCAATTTCCGATGCTGAATGCGTAATATTAGGAAAGACAAGATAATTCGTTTACAAATAAATAAAAAAAAATCTTTAAATTTGTAGATGCACCTCCTCCAATAGAATATAGAAAACCACATCCCCAGTGTACATTTTCTTAGTGTAAAGTCATAGTCTTCTTCCATTTCATGAAGATCTTGTAGTAGAAGGGAAAAGTGCGATACACTTTTTCCACAATTTTTATCGATCTCATACTTCTAAATACGGCACCCGTAGTGGACAAAAACAGCTACTGAAATCAAATTTACATAGTAATATAAATCAAACAAACTCGGATTAAACTAGTTAAAATAAGCGAGTAAATGAAGACTGTTTAGCCTAATTGCCAAATATGAAAGAAAGATAAGTTGTTTGCAACCAATAGATCAATTAATAAATCAATGATTATGACATATATTACCATGCCCTGTCCGTTTATTTTAATTGGTCGACCTGAACCATGTGACCGACCACAAATATGCAATAAGGGTTCGTTTATGTGCCCTTGAATATGAATAATATTGTAAACATATCGTCACTTTTCAGCTAAAACGTAAATTGTAATTTGTACATACTTCGTGATCAAACACAAAATAAAATGGAACACTTGTGGTGGGCCAAGTTTAGACACTTTTTTGAAAAAATCTTCGGATTTGCAAAATTTTTTCAGCGCGGGCACTACTCACTGACAAGTTCTGCGGCCCTGTTGTCGTTCGCGTGGGAATTTTTCGTAAATTTTGACGTTTTTTGTGTTTCGTTGATAATATAATGGAATAACAGACTCCGCGCTGACCATTAACGTTTATTTATTGGCGCGGGCTCGAGGAAAGCCAAAATTAACGGGCTCGACAAGCCTCGCCCGTTAATTTATGGCTTTCCTCTCACCCTTGCCCATAAATAAAACGTTCATGGTCAGCGCGTCGCCCGTTATTTCTATATTTACAAGCATGATATCAACATGTACCTCGTGACGTGCCTAGATATCCCATTATCGTCACGGTTATGATAAGCTGTACCGACACGATAAACTGTCATGATAAACGTGACTTGAACGCAGTGATACTGTCGTGCCTCAGGAAGTACAAAAAAGTCTGAGATGGTCTCTCTGATATTAAATGGCCAGTAACGCTAACTTTTGGTGATTTTTTGACAATTTTTGTATGTCAATCGCAAGTCCTTGTTCTACTTCCATGTTGAAACGTCTTTTATTGAACTTGTCGACATAGCGTCAATATTTGTTAAATGCACTGTTGCTGTTCACTTCTGGATTCTAGTCCCGGACCAGAATTCCCTTGTCAACAATAACAATGCAGTTTACACATGTACAGGCTGCTTAATACTATGTATCTCAACGTGCTTTCATTAAAAATATTTTCTTTCAATGTAATCTCCAAGATGTGTGGGAACGACAAGAAATAGTTAATGAGAAATATTTTTTAAATTTATTTGTGGAAAATCTTAAATATTTTTTGTATTGTAATTGGTTAAGCCAAATTTGTACAATTGATAAACTTTCAGCTTACAGAGAATTTAAGACATTACTTGTTCCAGAAAAATACCTTTCAGCTGTTAAAGTTCATACGCATATGAAAATGTTGGCACGATTAAGGTGCTCTTCTCATTATTTAAAAATAGAAACAGACAGAAAACTAAATATTGATAGAACAGACAGAATTTGTGTACTATGTGAAAGAAATGAGATTGAAAATGAGTATCATTTTGTTTTGATTTGTCCATTTTTTGATACTTTAAGAAGTAAATATTTACCAGCTTTTTATTTCACATCACCATCAGAAAGGAAATTTGTAGATTTGATGTCTTCGAGTAATACTGATTTATTACAGAGATTAGCAGCCTTTACATTTCATGCTATGATATGCAGAAAAGATATCGAAATGTAAAATATATTTGTTTTCCGCAAGAATTGTTGTTTTTCTTCTTTTCCTGTCATTCAATAATGTTATCTGAGTTATGTTTGTATATTGGGCCGATGGCCTGGAAATACAGAATAAAGACCACCTACTACTCAACGTGCTTTGGTAGTAGAACAAGGAATGATGGTTGACATTTAAAACAAAAATAGTGAAAAAAAATCAGCAAAAGTTAGAGTTGCTGACCCTTTAAACTGTGAAAACAATTTTATCTCAAAAATTTTTTCAGAATATCTCAGAAGTAATTGTCACAGCTAAATTAATCACAGCACGTGTTGTCACATAGGATATGCTTATAAGGTAAAAATTATTTTTCATAATGATACAGCTACCATAGAGAACTAGAATTCGGCATGAGCTAAAAAGTCGTATACGGAACGCTCGTTTCGTAACATTATTCGCGGTTTCCAGGCGCCTAACCCTTGCGGCTGTGTCTGCGTGTTTACTGTTGAAAGGTTTCAAGGGGCCCGTTGCAGGGACGAGTGCCAGAATGTGTCTCGTGATTTTTATGGTGTCGTGCACAGGATATCCAAGAGCGAATTCAAGATAGCGTTCCACACTTGCGGTGTAATTCGGGAGAAAAATTGTAGAAATTGCACGAAATAGGTCAATACTAGGCCAATTTGATGCCCCAGTCACGAATGTAAGATACATATACTAAAAATATCACGAAAATACCGCAAAGGATATGCCCTCAGCTTGAAGTTCGCGGCATTGGGCGATACGGTGCGCCAATGTCCTCGTGCATCTCGTGTAGTATTTTCGTAATTATTATTATTATTACTATTCGATTTACATCGTTGAACAGATATTCAATACCGTTGTCTGCGAATACACGACATGGCATTAATTAAGTGAGTGTGAAATTTGAAATTTTGATCTCAAATACGAATCTGACTCAAGACGTCACATATCTTTTATAATTATCATGCAAAATAATTTTATCCGCAAATTTTGACAAAACTTGTTGAGTGATATGTTCTCTCCTCCAATTTTACAGTGAAAGCTCCTAGAATTACATATCAACGATTGCAACTGCGAACTTTAGCTACATCTAAAGTTTATAGGACTGTGCAATAGATAGTCACGTACGATGATGAACAGACGGAACATATGATGAAAACTATTCAAATAACAGGTCAAATATGTGGTAGATGTAAACACGACGCATTGTTTTTCGATAATTTGTGAACGTGACAATAGAGTAGATGAGGCTAAACGGGACGTGAATTGCACTATCAAACTTTTCTTTATGCAACGCTGTATATAAAAAAGTGAAAAAATCGAGCAGTTTTATTGAACTGAATTTTAAAACAACGCTCAACTTCCCTATGGGAGCGTCTGTGACAGGTTACAGCACCGGTCTGTGCTGAGTACAAGCCTACAGGTAGACCGCGACCTTGTGAAATATGTAAATCAATTTCAATGGTTGCCGGTGAATTAACTTATGTAAATAGTTCATGGTACGCTTTGTGTCCAAATATAGACAATATCAGCTTGTTGGCCGACACTACTGTAGAGCTAATATCTTTGAAAACGCGTGACGTACTGTCGAAATATGCACATGATAAAACTGATAACGCACACACTCGACCGATACTCGAAATCAATCTGTGTCATATAGTTTCCAATAAAGGTGGTGTCCTTGTTTAAAGTTGCCTTCTTATTTAAAACAGAGTCGTGAGAGCAAAGGATCAATGTATTAAAGCCTGTAACACGCAGTGAAGTTAGTCAAGACATTCCATCACTCCGACTTTCCGGGTAGATTACGCAAAACCTGTGAAGAAATTTAAAGATGTGCCTTCAAGGACGCGTTACCCTAATTAACGTATGGATTTGACATTTTATAGTGCAACGCATGGTTAAGTACAGAAATGCAATGATTTCCCTAGGTCCTGCAAAGATAATGTGTTTCGGACACGGGGTTTTGAAACAACAAACGCAAATTTGAGAAAAATCTGGTGTCGTGAACCAAATTACATTGTCTGCCTGTTAGTTCAACGTCACGGTAAGCCCACTTTCCCTTTTCAGGCACGTTGTGTACATGGTTTTCGTGCACACACATATCAACGACATTGTCAAAACTCAGAAGGTACTGAAACTTAACCGCTGTTTTCCTGACTCACGCGGGGGGTTTTTTTGGGTTTTTTTTTTTTTTGTTTAAGTAAACATATTTCCTATAATTCCAGTTTTATATGGCGGGTTCCAGTTCATAAAAGAACGGATTAGAGTTTGAGTGTGTCTCTGTTCCTTCATATTAAACTGCACAAAGTCCAAACTTCAAATCCCGAAATCGTGATGAAATACTAGGAAGTTGACCGGTTTATTTGAGGGACATATGCATAAATTGTTTGCTCTCAGTTTATGATATGGCGTTTTGATGAAACTTTGTTTATCGCTTATATTTTATTATTATTATAACTTGATCAACACGGGAACTTGTTAGCTGAAAATGATGAATATACATTCTATCATTATTTACAAGGGATTAAGATTTTTAAGTTACTCTGCACCTGCAATCGCTAGCTCGTTTGTGGCCTCGTTTTGGCAAAATAAAATCTATCCAGGGTTCCTGCACAACACGGCCTACATTCCACATTCCTCCGAGTCAGCAGGCTTGAACAAGCGTACCAATAACACGTCACCAGCATTTTCCCTATAATGTTGTTTATCTATAAAACTTCCCCTCTGTCGAGAGGCTGGGTCAAGTAATCGAGGTATGTTTAAGGTAGAACGGGCCTTGAAATTGAGAGGCTGAACCTTTAGCTCAAGCTCGAGCTTTCCAGTGGGAAACGTTAAATCGTTCGAAATCTAGTTTAGCAGTCAGGGGTCATCGTGGATCATCTTGGAACTAGAGAAACACATTACCCAATATTTATCGACTCTTAAAATTTAAAAAACCCGCAATTTCGATGATAACTCTGTTGGAAAGAATTACATTTTCAATTCTCACAACAAAATGCCGGTCAAAACTTTACTTAGACCATGGGCTTCACATGAGCCTTCACGAGTGGTATACCAAATTTACAGTATTACAAAACAAATTGAGAGTTCGAATATCTGTCCCCGAGGCTCCGACTACCTTAATCAGACTGATCCGCTAAACTTTGACATCACCTTGAAAATAAATCGAGATTTCTCCAGTGCGATATGCAAATATCGCTGCTTTTTGTGAATGTTGCCCGAAAATTTACCATTGTGAAAAACATGACACTTTAAGCTGACCAATGAATGTTTACCTGAGACGCATGCGCACAAGAACACCTGTCCGTGACTACTGCGTGACAGTTGTCATTTTCATGAAATCGTGCTTGTAGCTTTATCCACAGGTATAATTACAGTGTCAGTGGTTTAGTTTTACAGAAAATTCTTTAAACCTTGAAGCCAATTTTACATTTCTAACAATCTGCTAAAATCAAAGGACTTGTACTACATCAACGATATGAACTGCAGCATTTTTGTTACTTTAGTTTTTTTACAAACTTAAAAAGGGGTAATCAAAATACTAACTTGTGCAAAAATTACATAAGTATCAACTTTACCGATCGCACATCCTCACATCCTCAATGATGTTAAACCCTTTATATTCAATGGATATGTCCGTTTAGTTCATGTTATTGTTTATTTGATTCAACTCGTAAGGTTGTCATAATTACCTGAGGCAGGTGTCACAGATTTTCTCGCGCGATAAGTGGGTCACGAGTTCCCACTTCTTCTGTCGAGCCCGGCACTCTGCGCTTTCACATCAACAGAGAACATGATGTTTTATTTCTTTTATATTAACCCTTTGAGCGCCAAAGTCAATTTTTGTCACATTTAGAAAATATACTCAAGTCAACTTTTTTCAGATTTTTGTCAAAATTTTGATAACAAACTGTAGCCAATGAAATGTTATGTCCACTTGGTCCAAAATTATCAAAAAATTACAGAAACATTCATAAAAGTTGGTAAAAATGTTGCACTAAAATGTTGGTGGGAAATTATTACAGCACTCAAAGGGTTAACATGAGAAAGACTCATTTGAAACTAGGTTTGTGTCAAACGGTTCTTGCACGGTTTGCGGACAAATATTCCACATAGCCAGTGCCAGTACCTTTGCTTAACATGTTTACATTCTATACAACAGCGTTTGGTATACATTCAAGACGAATCGAGTATGTTAATGAGGTGTCTCTCTCCAAGTAAATCTGCAAGTATGTCAATTTAAATACTTAAGTACGTACACAACTCATATATGCGATTGTGTTTGTATAGGCATTCAAATCTATACAAATGGTTGTCTACAAGCCTAAAAACACAACATTACAACCAACATTTCATTCCCTGCGAACGCATGCCATCATGAATTTCACCAGTTGAAGATATAACGATACAGAGCTTTCAAAAATTACGTTATTTTTCCGTTGCTGGCTTGTTTCCCCATTTGCAGATTGAAACTTTTGCCAAAAATCTTTGTTTAAAATTTCCTCCTGAGAAACTTAAACCATTCTATTTCATAAATGCAGATGTTGACACTAGAACCCGAAATTTGATAATATTCGATATTTAAAATGGCCGCCATCTCTGTGTAAACTCTATATGAAAATTTATATGTACAATTTTCAGAAAGACAAGACAAGCGTTCATTTAATCCACAAGCTTCAAAATGAGTTCACATGAGTACCATACCAGAAAGTATTCTACAAATTTTGGAGAGCAGAATATCTGTCCTCGAGGCGCATTCTACTGTGAATACTTCGAAATTGTGACATTGTTAGAAATATTGTCCTTGCGACCAAAAATTACTGAAGCTGTATATTTATCTAGAGATAGATAGATAGATAGATAGATAGATAGATAGATAGATAGATAGATAGATAGATAGATAGATAGATAGATAGATAGATAGATAGATAGATAGATAGATAGATAGATAGATAGATAGATAGATAGACTTTAACTCACAAATTACTTAAAGTAATAATATATATTACTTAAGTTTCATGAATCCAGCAATCCTTAGGTCTTCAATGTGAGGATTGCAGGACGCATGAAACTTAAGTAACAAATAAAATTTTCCAGAATATATATATATATATATATATATATATATTATATATATATATATATATATATATATATATATATATATATATATATATATATATATATATATATATTTTCTAGAAAAATGTCATGTTACCTATTGCCACAAGTTATTGCTGACTATGTGATTACAGTAAGGCAAACCTAACACACTAGGTAATAAATCATTGTATTGTTATAAATTGTCGTTACATATCAACGACACTGAGTTACACGATAGTTATTCCAGTCTCCGATTCGAACAAGTATTCAGACTCATTCACAACATGAAAGAAATAAAAACATGAATAATTATTAGCAGTCATTGTCTCTATAATTCGCTTGGATTGGATTTGTCTGAATATTCTCGCTCGTTAGTATTGTTAGATAACTTCTTTTTGTGACAACTGTAGATCCTTTGGGAGTCTGTCGTATAGATTATCAACTTCCGTACTGAAAGCGTTATCCGCTGACATACTCAGATATTGTCCTTCTTCATGCGGGTCATGTGATCCCTGAGCAATGTTAGAGGGCGATGCAAAGGCAAACTTTTCGTAGTCTGTGTCTAATGTTTCATTTGTGAATGCGGCTGCTTTGGCAGCCTCGTTCCCGTGCATATCCAAGTAGAACCTGTCGTCGTCATTGTTGTTGTCTTGAGGATGGTAGGACATGTAACTGGTCGGAGAATCGCATTTCTCTCCGAAGTTGTCGCCATCGCCTCCGTGTATGGGTGCAAGAACTCCGCTCATGCGCGGGGACTTGTAAACATTATCGTCATCCAGACCGAGGTATGACGGCCTCTGTGCTAATTCGTACGGCTGGTCTGCTGGTAGTTCGGCGTACGTACTACTTTTTCGCGATGGCGCTTCGGAATCAGTGTCTACTGGCTTGATGCTCTCTATCGCGAGATCATTACTCAGTCCGTGGGTAGTTTTATCTGTGTATACATTTGATCGAACTTTTTCTTTTCTGGTGAGCTCCACTTCAGCATAGACATCGATACCCTTTCCATCGTCTTTTTTCCGTCCGCACGTGCATACCTTGCAACACGCGACCACGATGATTATTTGGACCACCAGGAAGACCACTATGGCGCTGCCTATAATCGCCCACTTGTATTTCTCGAAGATGCTTTCATCATCCGTTTCGATTTGAAAAATCAACTCATTTGCTCCAACACCAATGTCGTTGAGTACTTCGCATTTTATTCGTGCCCCGCTGTCATCGCTCTTTGTGTTGGAAATGTGAACTAATTCCACATCTTCGAAACGTTCGATCGTGTGCCTGTCTTTCAGAGCCTCGTCCAAGGTCGAGTTGTTGTACGACCAAGAGAAGTTCCGCGGTTGAGGATTGGCATCGGCTCTGCAGATGATAAGTTCGCCGCCTCCGTCAACGTCGCGGAGCTGTCGTATCGAGACGGCAGGTCGGTACTGCACGTTGAGCGGGCCGATGTCGCACTGGTATGTCTCTCTCGATGAGTGCGTCTCGCACAGGAATTCCCTCCCATCATCCTTTGCTTCGAGTTCAAGCGCAACATGTACATCATTCCAGTCTTCAACGCTCAATTCTGAGTCTTCTGTCGTCTCTTTCAAAACCAGTTTGACGTCCGTTGTTAATACGGAAATACACGATAGGGTGATGTTAGTCCCCGCTGCCAGCGTTTCGTTTAACATGACGTTGTCGTCGCTTGTTTGAAATATCCCGCAGTACGGATAACTATCTTTTTCGATAACAACAACTTCTGCTTTGGTGATATTGATATCAGTGGTCATATTGTCGAATACACAGCGATACTCACCAGCGTGGCGGAGACGAACCACTGCGATGTAAAGGTCGTATACTCCGTCTTCCCCGAAACCCGTCCTCTCGGCGACGTCGGAATCCCCGTACACTAAACCAATAGTGTTATCATGTACGCAGATGATGTCGCCGTCTTTATACCACACAATGGTGTAGTTACCCTCGGCTTCGACGCGGCACTCAATGGCAAGGCTTTCACCCTCGACTACTCTCTCATTTACGACGTGCACTGTCGAACAGGCAGGCAAAACCAAAAACAGAACGGGTAAACAGCGAAACATCATTCTCGAGGACACGGCAAACTTTGCGCCTGTTTGCATACCAGCTATCACTTCTGTATGACCGGCGTCTTCGTAGCTACCGGGACACGCTTACGAAAATGAATTCCACTCTTCCTAACGGTTACGATACAAACCGCTCTCATTCAAGTTAGTCACCTTCCTTGGACGGAATTTCCAAGTTCTTTCATCGTTTTAAAGCTGTTTGTCGTTCCACGAAAGTTGTCCTACCGTCCAGCGCAACTGGCAACCGGTGCGAATTTGTTGTGAACTTCCGCGTCCGACACAGTATATTGTAAACCCTGAGGCGACTCACTTTGCGGAGAGAAAGTCACGTGACCGGTTCGCCGGCTTCTCGTTTTTCAGAAAACTCTTTTGAAGTCGATCGGAAAGGTCAAATGAGCTAAGTATTCGACAGCGGTAACACCTTTTGTTCGCATGTTCCTTCAAAAGAATAACTGGCCACGACCATCGTGATTATCAATGTTATTCACGCAGGCAACGATGTGTGAAGAGGTCACGAGAGGTCGCAGGGGAATTGATGGAATTGTTTGAAATGACGTGATCAAGCTTCACAAAATACAGAAGTCGTGTTAGGAGGAAACCAAACCCTTAAAAATATAAATACAATGCTTACATCATTAAATAGTTGTGAACTTCCACATTACCGATCTATATAAACATGTTTCAGAAACATTCATCTGTGCATGCTATATGTACGACACAATACTTCTCGCACACATTCGGGGCAAACAGCTTGCTTGCAGATCATTACTTGACGGATGTAGGCTTAGAGCTGTCTGAGAAAGATCATATTGCTTCCTGTTTTAAGTGTAAGTTCGATTAACAAGGTTGGGGATTTTTCCACCTCGCCATCCATATACGGATGACTTCACAGTGACGTCATCAAATTTAAGTTACATTCAATCATGACCAAGCCGAGGACAAGAGAGGCGTACAACATGAAAGCATTATTTGACGTTTCCCTTGTGCGCGCAAAGGCCTTACACCTAGATGGTAAGCGAGATGGCTTTCTTGTCAATCAAGGCCTGGTTTATTGCTAGTTATTTACTGGGTACTGAATAAAATAAGCAAATAATGTCCAGGGAGTGACATTGCTTAGATGGGCAGGTGAATTTCTATAGTCAACATACCTCGGTTTCCACAGTAAACGAGTAATGTCCACTAGTTGGCGGTCTAATGAGCTAATATTTATACATTTTGTCACCAGGAAGGGGCCATAAGTTTTATCCCTAAGCAATAAAGCACACCCCGCGACGGTATACCACGAGATATTGGCCAGTTCCCGACATATATGCTCGAGCTATAGCGAGTGCATACTGGTATGATATAATAGTATATATTGTTCTGTTCGCTGCCTGGTTAAACGCACTGGTAAGAAAGTCTCTCAAGGCAATTAGATTTGACCGTCTCGATTGTGCATAAAAAGTTAGACGTTTTTTGATGACATTGATCATGAGTTTGTTACAGCTATTCCTATATTTTCTCTGCATATTTGTTTGTTTGTTTCTTGTTTATTTATTTGTTTGTCTGTTTTTATCGCTTGCTTGCTTGCGATTTCTATATGCATTGACATTGCTGAAAAATGTTAATCGCCAAAATCAATTTGTCTTTTGAGGACACAGAGACCACCACGTCTGTATGCCGTCATTGTTATATTGTGTTGGAAAATGTGTTCCTATAGTATAAAGAAATATAACGTAACTTCGTAAAACCACCGCGTTGTGTACAAAGTTTAGTGCGGTTTTATCGTTGACAAATGCATTCCAATGTGGACTACATTTAGTAGTAACATTGGGCTTACACTTATACAAGCTATATTGACAAGTTCAACGCCAGGCCAGGCATTTCTGCATGGTTTGATAGTTGAACATAAATTACTGTATTTTAAAAACAATACAAACATACTAAAATAATCACAAATAATTCAAATTACGTTAACAGGCGGTTCCGTAAAAATTACAATTTGCTCAAGCGATACTATAAATTTTATCCGTGCCTTTGAAACGCCAAAGGCTAAGATCATAAAAAACTTTGCGTCTCATGCATGCTCACTGTCCTGCATTTAAAAAGGGGAGTTTGACGTAAAATTGCAGGCCTCATTATACAGGGACGCATAATGGCTACTGCTGTCAGTGACAATGGTATTCAACGGACACGGAAGTGGCTGTCCGACGTTGAAGAACTGCGCCATCACAATGGCCAGGTCTCCAGGGAACACCATGAAACGATGGCAGTACCGTTAACGAAGGCACCGGAATACTTTATCATCGAGCGATAACGATACATGAACTCCACATTTAGCTGATGAGCCCACCACGAAACGGCGACGAGGAAGTTGATATACACGATGAAAGCTTCCATCTTCTATATTTAAACCCTTGTTTTTGAAACACAGTGTTGTGGTCAATATCGCTTACACTGTTCACCTTGATTTTTCTCTTCGAAACTTACAAAGCGGTTCCGCAAAAGATTCAAGATAAAACGATTGTAACTGGATAATGGACAGTAAGTGAGAAGTTAAATTCAATTTATTTACATTGTATGACCAAGCTTGTTTGTAAATATTATAGACAGCGAATGGACAAATGGTCACGAAGTAAAATTTAAACTCATCTCAAGTAACTACAAATTATCAGGGAAGGGCACCGTATGCTACCTAAAGTAAAACATCAAAGACTGTAATCTTTTATGTATTTATAGGTTTCTTCACTGGTACAATATAGATCCTGATAACTCTCTAAACACCATACCGTGTCTTCAGTGCTCAACTCGTCAGTGCACCGTCAGTCTGTATGTGAATACAAACTCCAGGGACCGTGGTGTGCATCAAACCATATTATTGACACACTACTTCAACCCTGGCTATAGAACTCGTTTATCGGTGTTATCATATAAAATTGCACACAATACCTGGCATAGACAAAGCCAATACTTTGTATTTTGATACGAAAATGTACTCATCTGAAGACAAAGATAATGAAAAGGTTATCAGAAATTAAACCCATACTGTTACAACTATTACATGCGGTTGGTGTGGTTTGTAAAAAATAAATACAATGGAATGTAAAAATGCTTATCGTGGTGGAGAGGTCAGACAGATAGATAGCCCTTTTTGGTCAGGCCAGGATTATATTAGTCTCAGTGTACAATGAATCCTCTGTTTGTGTCACGACTGATGTGAACTTCTCCATTAAACAATTGTGGAGGTCACTCGCTCGCTTCACAAGGAGAATTTTTTTCTTTGTCTGTGACTGCTTTAAAGGCTTTTGGCCAACGTGATTAATTTTTGTGTTATGAGTCCAATCAAACGTTTGAAAGGTAACTCACAGAGAGAAAGTTTTAACACACGCAAGTGTTTTGTTTATTTGATTGTTGCTGTGAAACATGACTGCCAATTCAAGACTCAAAGCGAATTATTCTTTTTCACCGCCATAATGTGCACAGTGACTCAGTGTGACATTCAGCAAACATGCAGGAATTTTGAGAACATATTACAATATTTGTAAACAAAGATGTTGTAGGCAGAACAGCTGCACAGTAAAGTCCTATTCAAACACATCGTATATCTGTTTTGTTTTGTTTGTTTGTTTTTTGTCTGTCTTTTCTGAAGAACGCCTAAAACCTACTCGCGCGGACGCGAACAAATAATTTTATCACTTCTGTCTGGTCACTTTTCCAGTGCCGTTCACGCATACAAAAGACTCCATTCCATACTAAAGACTCCAGGACAACAGCCTTATATACGTTGTATGTTTGTTCTGTTTGATATTTTTTGTTTTGTGTTTGTTTGTCTATTGTTTGTTTGTTGCTTATCTGTTTGTCTGTTTGTTTGTGTGTGTGTTTGTTTATTTCACAAAATTTTTCAGTCGGGACAAGATTGTCTATTAAACATAAACAAAAAATACAAGGGCATGGAGTAGTTATGCATTTTATGGTTTGATTTCTCAGTTCTACAAAGATATATCTTTCTGATACTGTTTTTTTATGGTTGATGTGTTCATTTGACAGTGGTTGCTGAGAGCAAATTGAGGAAGTGGTCAAACCTCTCCAACCAATCTCTCTGCTCATTAAGCTTAAGCTCCTTAATGTTGAAACCCCAGCAATCCCTCATTTGGAGCCATAAGGATCACTAGTACTGGTAAAGTTTAATGTACATGAACTTTTTGCAATGCGCCTGCGTATACGTTATAAAGTTTAATCTAGAAAAAAAGTAATTCAGCGATTTGAAGGCTTGTGACCATACCACCATTAATGTGTCGTCTGCCTGAACATGAACACTGCCCTCACACGGTAGCGTACGAATGATTAATTACGTATCTCTTACATGCCGACCAGAAAATACTTTGTGGTCACAGTAGTATTTCAATATGATCCACAATGTGACAGTTTCCTTGTAAGGGGTTCACCTTTTGACATTGTTATGAGCTGCAATGCAATGTTTTGATTGTATGGGCCACAAAGAAAAGTCGGGCTGGATTGGTCTTTGATAAAGAGATCACCCTTTAATACAATGCACTTTACTTCCGAGTACTACAAAATTTACGGCCAACTTTGGCCCCTCTAGAGTGTTACATATGTACTTGTTATGACGGAAACTATGCTAATAGTACATTGCATGATTTATCGCGAAACGACAATAAGACTAACCGTTGTCGTGCGAAAAAGGGTGTCAAAGAGCTGTGTAACTCTATAATAAATGTTTCTTATCTTAACAATGAGCAGGAATTCGCTATAAATTGCCGACTGCTAACAATTCTGGTTTGCTGCAACCAATCAAATGAACTTCCTGTCCGAGTTGATATCCTTTGAGGTCAAAGGTAATTGGCAAGAGCGAAGAATTATGGGCCAACATGATATAATTTTGCAGATTACCATGATCCTACGTGGTCAAGTTCCATCACAGAGCAAGGGAAAACTTTTATCTTCGTAATGGTGATTGGTCCTGCGTTCATCAGGTGCAAGAATAAGTCCGTGGGTTGAATCATTTTATAATATGTTGACATCAATAAGGTATCAAGACTAAAAGATCCGTCGATCGAGGACACTCTCCACGGCAAGTATATAGAGCGCCCTCGAGCGACAGATCTTTCAGTCTTCATGGTATCACGCATCAAATATCCTTTGACATCTTCTCATCTAACGGAAAGGCATTTAATGTATCACAACAACATTCTTTAGTTGGATAAATAAATTCAGATTTTCTCTTCATTTTGAATTTCCTCTCATTTAAAAACAAATTGGTCACATGACAAAGGAAAGAGAGAATGCAACATCAAAATGGAAGAAATTCAATTGCAATGCGTATATGCATTATGTACACAATTTTTGCATGATATATGCACGGAGGTGGCCATAGCCGTGTGGGGCACCTGTTTATTATTTATATCAAGACGGTTGAATATTCAACCTTAAATAAGCGTTCATACAAAACGGGTAATGTTTGTATACACGTTCTTTAATATTATTTAATTCAAGTTCAGAAGTAAAAATCATGAACATAACATACAAAGTTGCAGCTGGTGGGAATATAACGAGAAAATAATGGCAGGTCAAAAGTTGGTATCATGTTTGGAATAAAATGATATGTTCATACCGACATACAATATTTTTTCTCGATTCATGACTCAGGTCAAGTTAATGGTGTTGCGAAAGCACCAATGTTATTTTTTCTTCAACTGGAGAACTTGAACAGTATTTAATGCACACTTGCAAAATAATCCATTCACGGTCGAAAAAGATATGTAAGCTAACTTTTCAACATAATTCCAAATTTCAATCTCTCATTATTATGAGTCGCGATACGCGATAGAGATAAGTTATCTGACTTTGTCACATTATATGCTGTCATTCGAATCAAATAATGAACTCTCGTACAATTACGGTTTTCAAGTGTTACATGCAGAAATAGTTTCACCGTCGTTTCTTCATTTGTAACGTAATAAGATACCAGAAAGACAGTCAAACATGTTCGCAATATCGCATAAGCACTCCAAGTTATTCACTGAAGGTGATGTAATTCGGCGGCCGGACTTCATAAAGCGCCATGTCCGCATTTTACCAACTTTTATCATTTGACAGACACAGTAACATCGGAAAGAATTGAAAGAATGAGCGCACTGCTGTCTTTCATGATATTGATCTTTACGCTGGCTTTTTGAAACATTATGAGCAGACGTGGCTAAAAAAGGGGCAAAATATGACTTTTGCATCTTTACCCACGTGCGACACAGTGACAGTGACAGAGCGTCTCGTCATGTGTCAAGCTAAGTTGTCACAACTCGATCGGGCATTTCATGCGTTTTACTCTCGCCAAAAACTACGGTATCGTAACAGTTTTCGAAATTTTCTTCACCCTGGCCCTGCGGCAGTCCCTTCATACTGACGTACAGCTCATGGGCGTCGGTGTCGGGGCCTAGATTGCGTTTCATGCGCCGATGAACTGGGTTTGATGCGCTCGCAGTCGCCGCTGTCTTCAGATCCTTGGAACCCTCTGTATCAATGTTATTATTCGATGTGTATCTCCTTTCATAGTTGTTAGGAGCAAAGCCAGAGAATTGGTGCGCTTCACAAGTTAGGTCCATCGGGCAGTACGCCCCCTCCGGCGCCAGCGATTCACTTGTGAGATATATATGACTTCCTTCTTCGTCTCCAGCTAGTGAAACAGCGCCCTCATCGCCGATATCGACACTTCGATAAAACATGCTTCTACCTGATTTGCGCCCGACGCGGGCAATGTTAAGGTCATTTTGGAGTACACTGTCGTCGCCAGACATCAAAGCTGGCGGCACGCCTTTCAATGTTTCGTATATAGAAAAATCCTTGACATCATTTGCTGAATCGTTACCAACTTCTGACTTGTCCAAATTAGTTGTTGCGCTCGATTCCTCAGTATTGTCATCGATTTCATGGGAAAATGCCGTCGTGCTGTTTTTCGATGCTCTGCTTGCCCTATCGGTCTTTTTGTTCCATAGCAAAATTGCTGGCACGGCGATTGCAACCTCGATAAGGAGGATGACAGATAATGATGCTACAACAATGAGCGCGGCGGGTGTACAATTTTCTTCTTCACAGGCGCTCTGTGCAGAATGTAACGTCAGTTGTCCGGAGCTCGAACCGATTTCGTTCGTTGCCTGGCAGCCCACGACAGCGCCATTAGTAGCTATCGGCGATTCGATTGAAAGCATTGATATGACGCTCTGGTGATTAATCGTGTACCCTACTGCTTGACCGCTGTCGGATTCGTTTAATGAGCTTTCGTTGTAAAACCATTGAAAAGAGAAGACGGGTGGGTTGGACTCGGCTTGGCACAGAACCACGTCATCTCCCGGTCCATGCGACTCGCGAAATTGTCCGAGGGAAACAATTGGCGGAAATTTGACAGTCGCTCTGTTAAAATGACATTCGTGTGCTTTTGAAAAAGAGGAACTATTGACCGTGCAAACGTAAACGCCGTCTTCTGTCAACTTAGTCGTTACCCAAACTCTATTTGAGTTATTTTCCTCCACGAGTGCATGTCCATCCTTTTCTATTTTCAACGATAACATTGCATTGTCCGAACTTGAAAGATCGGAAAAGCACGTGAGATTTACAGGCACACCTGCGTCCAGCGCCGTCATATTTGCAGACGTTCCATTGCTGACAGAAATTTCGCATCTTGGGAAATTCTCTTTAGGTAACACCGAAAGTCTAGCGATGTTTGAGTCTTCTCGGCAGTTCGTGCTAGTTAAGGAACACCTGTATTCGCCGGCGTCCTGAGGGCGTACTCTTGAGATGTGAAGATCGTAAACAGCATCTTCTCCAACAATGGCAGCGTCAAATCCATTGTCGGTGATTTCGCGATCACTGCTGATTTGCCGACCGTCAATGAACCATGCCGGTTTGGCGTTAGTTTCATTCCGAGTGCGGCACCGTAGAACGGCTGACTCCCCCTCGGGGACGATGCTGCTTAGCGGCCCTTCCAGTATCAAGGATGGGAAACACTCAACCCAACACCAACCGAAGACGACAGAAACCAGGAAGAATTGACAAATAACGGACATGATCTGCCGCCACGTGACTCCAGAAAAAATAAACGTAAAAATCCAACCAGTATGATCAGTAATATTTCTCACAGGTTTTACGTCACCGTTCCATGTCGAAACTTCATCCTGAAGTGTACTAGGCCGTGACTGAAATCTTTGGATATACGATAGATGGTTCCATGTGCCGCTCTTGCGCTATTTACGGAACAAATAGTTTTGAGTTTGGAATCCCCTTCCTTTATATACAGTCACCGATTAAAGGGAAGTTGTTCTCTCATGTGGAACGGAGTTTCGACCGACGGCGTTGTGGCTCTTAAAAAGTGATGTTGACTTTTGATGATGAAATACCAGCTCTTCAAGGTAGCTATAATACTTAGGTGTCGGCCACGGTTTCCAGGACAAATTTGAACAGGCTTGACAAATATTGTGAAAACTTCAAACACGGTATCCCTCTGAGAGATGTATTGACCAGTGGTCACGAGCTCCTCTTTCCACTCCGTTCTGGCCTCTGACAGTGTTTCGTTATTTAATACGAAGAACGCCCTGTAAGCTTAGTTGTCAGCGTTGCTAACGAAAATGCGGACTAATTTCGAAGAGTGCGTTCGGTGATTTGTCTACCAATCATCGCAATACCACGAAAATGCAAACGTCAGTTCCCCATGGAATATTCAAATTGACTTCCCTCTGTGTTTCAAGGATGATGAACGGCGTTTTCCTTCCCTGGTACCTAATACCTTAAAAAGTTATCAATTTACAATGCTTTTTGATCGGATCTCGTTATTGGTTTCCTGATTTTGGAAGAGCATGTCACGCAGGATGTAACATCCAGCTTGCCCAAATACCACTTGTAAAGTTTAGCTCACAATGGCACAACAGATCTAATGCTGTTTTCCGATTTTTGTTTTGAAACAGCGTGTGAATTTGCGCAATTTTGTCGTTTTGTAGGGGGGATTACAGAACTGAAGCAAAACACATCATAAAATAAATTTCCTGCCAATCCATTCCTGTACCCGGAGGCATGACAACGATATGGTTTAGCCAAAATGTTGCTCTACTACTGCACATGCGCGAGACACATCCCGGGAACAAACAAACCAACTTGAACGCTCAGACAGAACAACGGTACATATTTTGCGACACTCTTTTAAGCGAGATGTAGTTCATGCACACCTTCAGAATCCATCTCAGTGAAACTTTCCTCATTTTCCAATTTTCCCGCGTTAATCCTATGGGGGAAATACAATTTTCAAAAACTAAGACAGCCAATTCTCTAAAATGGGACCCAACACGTGGTAGACCAGAACACAATGGCAAGAACTGAGAGTCCGAATATCTGTCCCCAAGATCAGTGTATTCTACCTTAAAGGTATACAGTCACCTGTAATCTAAATATGCCCATATATGGTCAGAGGGGCGTTCCTTGGTATTCGAAATGCCCATGTGAGGGCGCTGTTTTAAACAGCGGCCACCCGCTTAAAATCTCTGATTGGTTATATTTTCTATTTCCATGGTAACTGTGGTAAAATTGGAACAGGTGACAGTATATCTTTAAAGTCCTACATCCCTGGTTCTCGCATCATTTCTTGCTGATATCCCGTATATCCAAGCTGTGAGATCTTTGTTTTTCTTCAAAAAATGTATGAAGTTAAATCAGCTTAAAAGCTTGATTTAAAATAAAGCTGACAAACAACCTCCGTATTTGAGATGATCACGTTGATTCAAATTCTGAACTAATGTCTTTTCGGCAAGTAAAAGTCAAAACACCTATTATCGCAGCCTGTACGTAGATAAAAACATCAAACGTTGAAATTCTGCACTGTAGCAGACGGTTTTGTTTGAAACCATCCGTCATGATTTCGGGTGTCTTATCCGCCCTGGTCTGGCATATTTGTGCAATATTTATAAGCGGAACCATCGCGTGCTGTATTTTCCGTCATTTTCGTTTCGGTTGCCTTTCATTTTGACGGCAAACTTCCCTCCATATGACGACTGACCCATGAAATTTATGTTATGCACATGTAAACACTGTTTGGGCGTTCATCGATTGACATTATGTCACTTTAATTGCAGTAACGGAGTCATTCTACGAAGCGGGAACTATTCTGCGAACGGTAGCAGGCTGACTCGTATTACGGAAGCAGTAGTGTCGCGCATGCGTGCGAATTTCGCTTCTGCTGCTGTTTCAGTGGCACTGCCATCCTTGTTGACCTTAACAGGGTCAAAAGCTGGAACTTCAACGTTTAATGATATATATTTGTATAAATCCCTATTCGATATTACACAAGATTACACATTCTTGCTGTTCTCTCATATGTCATAAACTATTCTTATACTTCTTAGGGACCGTTCAGTTTTTACGGCCGGGGGGGGGCAAAATCCAGTGGGGGGGTCATCGTAATTTTGGAATCCGCAAAGGGGGGGTCATCGCTTTTTCACTGGTAGGAAAGGGGGGGTCACCACATTTTCAAAAACATAATACCAACAATAAAGTTCACTTTATGCCATGGCCATGATCGACCCTCTTTACCGGCGGGCCGCCTTCGGCGGCCCACTACAATAAATATACATTATGTATTACCCATGACCCTCTTAACGGGCTGACGCCTTTGGCGGCCCACTACAATAAATTGACTTTATGTAATCCCCACGGCAATCTTACTGTAAAATTCCCAATTGAAGCAGCGGCTTGTATTAGAAACATTTTTGAGGGACCCCTGGGATCACGCACTGAATAATGGTAATGGCCGCGCGCCTTCAGCAGCCCTGTCCAGTAAAGTCTACTTTATGCAATAGCCATGATCGACCCTCTTTACCGGCGCGGGCCACCTTTGGTGGCCCACTAGAATAAAGTTGACTTTACGTAATGGCCCATGACCCTCTTAACCGGAGGGCTGCCTTTGGCGAACCACTCCAATAAAGTTTACTTTATACAATGTCCATGGACATGAGTTGTCTATGGAAATGAAGTTAAAAATTGCCTTACAGTCGTCCTAATTAACAGACGTTTCAATGGATGTGGCTGAGAAGTTTGTGCACTGGCATCTCTGCTACACGAATAAAGTGCGCCGCGTACCGGAGTTCAAATCCAAACCATGCGGGTAAATTTGACATATGGGTTTTGGTTATTTTTCAGGGGGGGGGGGGTCATCAATTTTTTTCGTCTGACAAAGGGGGGGGTTCACCTTTTTTTCACAAAAAATGCAGGAGGGTCTATATTTTTTTGAACACCGGCGACAAGATCTTGCCGCCCCCCCCCCAGGCCGTAAAAACTGAACGCTCCCTTATTATTTCAATATACAACGTTCCGTTAAGGTAGTATGCGCCTCGAAAGTGAAAGACTTGCTTAAACTTTCCGCAAGGAATATTTCAGCCTTTCTCTTTCAAAATTAAGAATAAAAATCGGGCGTCATCTTGCTAAATTTTGATACCAGAGAATCAAATTACCCGAGATTTAGCGAAATTTAAAATTCAAAATGGCCGCCATTCCTGTGTTAACTGTATGGAGAATTTTTTTTTTTTTCAAAACAACTAATGACGATGAAAGTTTTTCTTACTCCAAGAACTTTAAAATGAGCCCTCACACTTTGGTTGATCAGAAGACTCGCCCTCAAAACGAATGAATTCTAGTCTGAACTTAAACTTGTCAATTGCAACATCGAAAACATTGTAATATCACATTCGTTGGAGGAAAGTCGAATATGGCAATGGCTTTAACGTCATATACCTAGAAAGTTGATTTTGTTCTCTACTTAAAATGTGACTGATAAAATGTGAGTTAGAGCTTCATTCTTTGGATTTTTAAGTGACCGGATCAATGTTTCCTCGAATATGCTCGGTGCTGACGAAGTTCTGTAGACTTTCATTTGGACTGCAAACAGCTCAAACTGCAATAAATTTAGGGTTGAACTCGGATACCATAGTTTTTGTTATGGAGTAACACTGTCAAGTCACACGATTTGAAAAAATCGTCTTGTAGTAGTAGCCATTCCTTAAAATGTGAACGAATGTGAATCAGATCAAATGTGTTCAGCAACTCCGTTATAGGTCAAAGTTGAACAGGAGGGCGTTGATTTCATTCTGGTCCGTTTACAGGGACAGAAAAAGTCATGACTCTAGCATTTGTCTATTTCACTATGACACATCTCAAAATAGACAGTAACCATCAACATAAATGGTCAAAACTGATAAGAATGTAAGGTTGACCTTGGTGTACTGTACGCTGATCCGGAGGTTACAGTTTATGTGTACGTGTACGTGTGCAGTTTAATCTTATTATAATAATACTTTCTGGAGTACATACCCGATTTTGGAAGCACTTTCTGTATCCTTCCAAGGTTCCGTTTTATTTGACCGCCTTCTGAAGTCACAAAAAATTGACAAAAATAATGATTAAACTGCAGAGGCGTCGCCGTTTATTTGCACTATTTTGAGGATTGAACAACCCGCAACAGTCTACAGAGCGGGATGTCACTGTCAATGCCGTGAACGGTTGCTGTAGTTGCATCTCGTTCCACAAATTGTGATCACTTAGCGAGGTATTTTCACTCAAAACAAATATTTTTGCCAAAATTACGAACTGATATAATCACAAAAGCTATAAATTACTTCAAAAAGGTCATCCATGGGGCATATATGTACATACGCTGGTTTTCCATTGTGTTACATGTGAAATATACAAACAAACAACTTGAATATATGTAAATATTGCAATACAGTAATGTGTGTTTAACTGATAAAATCACAGTTTTTTCAACCCTATACTAATATCAGCAGAACTACACAGCAAAATAGCGAAGTAAAACACAAATCCTAATCTAGAATTATGTAAATAGAATCTTTTAGGTCATGCGTTTTAGGGGAATTACCCGCGAAACCATGAATACTGTACGTCACAAGAGGAAGTGCTAAAACTAAGCTATTCACAATTGTCTGTCAGTTTGCTGGTATTCAGCCTTGCCTGGACTTGCTCGATAGTGTCTTGGCACTTTTCGTGAAACCAGTCGCTTATTCATAAGTCAGCGTTATCGCTGCGTAAGCTCAGATTTGAAAGCGTTTCGCTCAGGATGAATGCGGGATCATAGTTGCTCAAAATCACCACACGATCAACGTATTCACTCAATGAACCAAAGAAATCATCATCGTTCAATCGGGATATCAATTGTCCCTCATACACATGCGGGGGCGAGTCCGCGATTCCGTTATACTCACCTCTGGTGTCTGCCGTGAGGCATCGTGCCTGTAGGCTTGTCAAATACAGTAGATACAGCGCGTGGCGCAGTTTTTGGTGATTGCGGAAGGGGGTGGTGCGGCTGTATAGCTGTAACGCTGACAGACCGAAAGACAGACTGACGGGCACACAATTCACCGTGTGATTAACACACAGTCTTGTTGACAGGAAAACGAAAACTACAAACAGACGCATCCACTCTCGTGACGTCTGTAAATGCTTCGCTGAACCAAGAAGTCCGAACTGTAAATATTGTGTCACACATAGGCGTTTTGCGGCAGCATGCAGCAACAGATACACTATGCACGACATGGCGTGATCTATACTTTTGGATATTAATGAGAAAGTTTTCTCTAACAAAGATTATCAATTAAAATCATGTTTGAATGTAACTGCGCTGTCAAAATATAATTCTTGCGTTATCTACGAGGAAATGGGTGTACATTAATCTGAGTGAAGATACAGCGTGTAAAAATAGAGGCTATTTGGAAAATGATATAAACAGGTAGTGGGTAGATACTACATGTACCAAGATGTTACTGATAAATGTATGATACGTGTGCTTCAATTTTTCGATGTTTTCAATGTATGTATGTGAGTATGAATTATGTATGGTTTGTGTATTTTTCACGGCCTTACATTTAACCAGCTCGGTGAACGCATTATCCTAGTATGAAATGCGGGGCTTCGAATCTTTAAAGCAAGGAAATTATATTAATTAATTTGAGCTTCGAGGAAGCGGCAGTATAGCGACGCCGTGCGCAGTGGTGACAAACTGCGTGTGGAGTGCGTTCTCTAACGCGAAAAGAGTGCGGCGCGTAACAGCGTCGACAGCGTGGTTTTGCGCAACCATTGCAAGTTCTATGCGCTTCGAAACGGTCATGTGCTATTCATTTTGTTCCAATGGTCGGATTCGAACAACTATCTGACGTACTTCTGGAAAACGAACATCACTTGTAAATATATAAGAATGTTTTCTATAATTTACAAAATTATATACACCTATAAATCGACACGATGGGCTTGGTTGATTGGAGAGACAGTGATATAGAAGTGATGAAGCAAATTGACCGCAAGTTTAGAAATCTGATTGCGCGGGAAGAGCAGACGACACAAGAATGGTTGTACGCAACTCAGCGCGCCACAATTTTCGAAAACAACAACCGCGACGGGATGGATCTGGCAAATTTCTGCATCTTTGATGATTGGATGTGGATGAACCATCGCATGGACGGGACCAGCTGCCGTGATTGTCTGGCTAATATTGACATGACGTCACAAGTACCGACACTTGAAGAAGTCTTATTCAAACTTCCGATTATCATATCGTCAAGGTAGGTTTTATGACAAGTGCATCGGGAGCGGCAGTCAGATACATGTATCAACTTCATGTCGGAACGCGAATTCTGTAAAAATACTTACGTCACCACGCACAATAGTAATGATGGACATATAAAATAATCCTACGAGCAGCTACAGTATGCTTGTAGGCCTATGTTGTATTTTCACAGTATGAGTACAGGCGGTTATGTCATATGAACAATTCTAAATCTGCGTGAAAAACTAATAATAATGTAACACAAATAACGTGATGCTTTAAACGACACCAATGATGACGACGATGATTGATAATGGTGGTGGTGGTGGTGGTGGTGGCGGCGGGGAAAATGATGATGATGATGATGATGTGGTGGTGGTGGTGGTGGTGGTTGAGGTGATGGTAGGGAAAATGATGATGATGATGATGATGATGATGATGATGGTGGTGGTGGTGGTGGTGGTGGTGGTGGGGATGAAGATCGTCATTATCATAGTGATCGTGACAATGATTATGAAAAACGTCAGTTTGATAATGGTGATGGCACAATCGATTAAAACGCATTCAAACTCGATTCACATGGCATATTCACAAAATTGCTCTTACAGGGATGAAAGCAAACTATCCACATGGCTCAAATCTGACACAGAATACGACGATATCGAAGACGACTCATTATCTACAGAGAAAGAATTATCCGAAGTAAGGCCAAACTTAAACCGTGACATTCAATCCTGGATATAAATCATCACGTTTAGCCAGGGTACCGCCCGATAAAAACAAAATAAATCTCCCTGCGAACAACCAAATCTTCGTACGTACACGCTCACAACATACATGCACAAACACACATACATACACACACGTACATACATACATACATACATACATACATACATACATACATACATACATACATACATACATACATACATACATACATACATACATACATACACAGATATATATACATATACATACATACATTATATATATATATATACATATATATATAAATACATATATATATATACATTATTATTCACATCTATATCTACATCATTATTATTCATATCTATACAAATAACTTATATAAAGGCGCTTTGCTATCAATTTATCATTTTATCAAGTACGCTTTCTCATCCGGTTGGCAGCAAAGTGCTCTTTCGATTAAACCAATGGACTTTCACCATACCTTGGACATTCCGATCATCCATACTATGCGTGCAAAATGCGTGCGTGTCTGTTTGTCGACTGATTATCTCAATCCTTATTTTTACATTATTCAATTTATGAATCCACATCGCCAAAAGATCCAATTTGAATGTATGTTTTCTTTGGGTAGACTTTAACT
Source organism: Ptychodera flava (assembly GCF_041260155.1). Classification (NCBI taxonomy): domain Eukaryota; kingdom Metazoa; phylum Hemichordata; class Enteropneusta; family Ptychoderidae; genus Ptychodera; species Ptychodera flava. The sequence continues at coordinate 19,759,143 of NC_091929.1, read as the reverse complement.
TTTTTGTTTCACATTCTCAAAATTTCAGGCGAATGCGGCAATAAATGTTATTTTGCAAGAAATCTTGACGCACGCTGTAGACCAAGTCAGAGACCCGGACAGCATTGAGGACAAATATTCATCGTCGACTTTAGCTGAGTTGGTCGGAGAATCACTTTTATACGCGTTTGATGAAGGATTTGATTATGAACTTGAAGAAACAGAAGTGGAGAGTGAAGAGGAAGACGATGAGGATGAGGGTACAGAAGACGAGAAACCAGAGGAGGATGAGGAGGATTTCATCCTCATCGGGGACCAGCCTTCAATAGATTGGCCGACTCCAGCAGAAGCCTCTGGGGCTCAGGTAAGCGAAACACCGACTGTATACATCCCGCAAAAGTTGTCAGCATGGTTTCCAAAGCTAAGGCTTGGGCGAGACGAGGAGAAGGGTCAAATCAGTGGGGAACCGCCAGACGACCAGACACCAGAAGCAGATGACCGGAAACCGGAAGCGGAAACAGAAACGGATCACCTTGCCCCGGATGCAGCTACTGATTCAGAAGAGTCGGACACGAATTCTGAAATAAGTGGTGTTGAACCGTCCGGGGATGGTACGCAGTCTGTTACACAAGACACAGAAGATGAAGACGTCGAGCAGGATCAATCTCCTCGCTCTGAAATTAAATTTATCTCAGACGAGGATGGTACCGACGACCAAGAACGAGATGAAACCGATATCTCTATTGAGATCAAAGATGCAGATACTGACGACATCATCAAAGAAAGTCGTTTCCAGCCCACCGCAAAACCATTTGTTCCACAGAACAATTGTTCGAAATTCAGTGAAGGAATCGCTCCGACTACAGCTCCATTGTGCTCATCAGTCCCGCCGAAAGTGACGACGGCGTGGAAATCTGTTGAAGTTCCGATACCAGTGATGGCTCGTTGGTCAACTGCAAGCACGCCCTCTCAGGGTCAACATATGCGACAACAGCAGAACATGAATGTTGGGCCGAATTTTCCACAGCACCCTTACCAAAGTTCTCTTCCCGACAAAAACATGCTGAACTTCGACCCTCAGGCACAAGGACATTTTCATAACTGTCCCACTGGTTCATACGCGTACAGACAGCCAACACTCCCACTGAAGCCTCCTCAACAGCGCCCTCTTCAGCCAGCTGGTGTACACCTCTCACAGCCTGCGTTCGGGTGCAGTTTCTATCGGCAGCCAGCCCCAAGACAACAGCAATATGGGCAACACCAACACATCCAGAACCAAACTCAGCCTCATAAGCCACAACCAAATCTGCATATCTGTTATCAACGAGCCAATCAATTTCAACCTCAAAATCAGAACCAACATTTCTCACCGAATCAACAGGCTCCAATGCAGCCGTACTCAGAACAGACGAATCAAAATTCTTCATTGTTGGAAGACCCCAGTATTTTGTCATTCGTACCGAGGGAAAAAGCTAACGGGTAAGTAGATCTGTTACGCGTTTCTCTCTCTCTCTCTCTCTCTCTCTCTCTCTCTCTCTCTCTCTCTCTCTCTCTTGAGTTCACTGGTGTTCCATACAATACAAATACTGTAAACTAAGGATTGTAATTAAAAGTTAGAGCTCAGTGCAACGTATTTCTTTTATGTTTCCAACATTTATGGACTATGTGTTTACACGTACTTAGGAATAATTTGTAATGATTTGCGATAAAAAGTAACTCTAAAATTGTGAGTTTTTTTATTTAACTCGTATCTTCTTTGAAAATAAAGTAACTACATTATCATCGAGGTGGAAAACACCATGGTTGTTACGTACATGATGGATACTGCAGTTGTCTGGAGTTAAAAGTCTGGAGTTAAAAGCCCCACTAGTTGTAACTCTTGAAATTTGTTGACCTCAAAATATCTTCCTATTCTCCCCTGATTTTCTCTGAAATCTACCCTCTGAAGGTATATGGGCTTTTACTGCATTAGGAGACCATTCCTTAGTAAACCATTTGACAAGTCAATTCAAATTTTAAAGATCATTTTGATTTCCCGCGCGGCATTTTCAAAAATTGTGATAAAAGGAAACAGAACATACAATGTCAGTGTAAAACATTCACCCCTATGCAGTACATTGAACTACTCAGTGCAGTTTATGTGAAGATTTCAGTGCAGATATGCACAATATACACGGGTTTCGCTTTTGCATGGGGCTGAGATTTTAATGTTTGGGCAAACATTTTATTGCAGTGTAATCTTTATCTTGTTCAAAATTGCATGTACAGTCCCAGCGGGTAGTTAATAATAAGTGTATACACACACCTAAATTAATGCATTCTCACAAACTTATTTTAGCTAAAAAGTAAAATCATAAAAATAATGCTAAAAGATAGAGCTAGTGGGGGCTTTAACTGTCAAACATTCATTTGTTTTATTTACAGGACTTCAAGTGGTGTGTTTGATAGATTTGCAGCCGAAGTCATTCAAAATACTCGAAATCAAATGGCGGCGAATAATCTACCACAACACGGATTGACAAACAATCAGGCAAGACAAAATTTGCCAGCCAATTGCCCCTTTGAGGCCCGGCATATCACGCATGCGCCGCCGCCGTGTGCTCCCCAGGGATTTGCAAACCCACAACGCTGCATGCCTGGCCACAACCGCCTCCTTCATCCCCAGCAGCAGGCGCAGCAATACTCCACTCCCGACATGCAACACGATGTTACAAATTCCAGGCAAGGTTTTCCCGCTTTGCACCAGAACTTCCCGGTGATTCATCAAAACGCTCAACGGGACGTGCAGCGAAACTTCGCTGGGATGCCAAATCACGCCCCCTGTGGCCAACATCAGCAATCCAGTGCTTTTAACTTTTGTGCCCATCAAAACAACCCGAATAACAGACCAATCATGCCGCCACACGGTAACGCAAATTTTCCACCGGACACCGGCAACCTCGTGCGTAGTAATAGTAGTAATTTTTGGCATGTGAACAATTCTATAAGTTTTAAGAATCAATTCATATAACATAAGTATGTATTTTTATTAAATAACCGTCATTAAAGTGCGCAAAACTCTAAATACAAAGTTTCACAAGTCCTTTTAAATAAACATACGTTGATATACATTAGGCACAAGAAAAAGGTATAAGATTAACAGCATTCAAACGGAGAGATGTTGAAAGATCAAAAACAAAGAAAAACAATATTCATCATATAAACTTGCTGTCACAACGTTTCAAAGGTAGACTTTCAAATATTATATATATATATATAATATATATATATATATATATATATATATATATATATATAACACCTATTACCTGGTCATGAGGGTTATAGCGCCCGTCTATTACCGCGAGGGGCCGTGCGTTACCATGAACACATCGCTATTCCCCGAGGCCGTAGCCGAGGTGTATAGCGATGTGTTTCTTGTAACACACGGCCAGGAGGGATAATAAACGGACGCTATAGCCCGAATAAAGACCAGGTTATTGGTGTTTTATAACACAGCACACGCTCATGTTGTATTATGTTATAGTTTGTAACGTGCTTTGATATTGTGCACCTCAGCAATCCATCATAAGTTTACTTCGCGATATTTCCACAGCGGCTCAAGTTACAGAAGTACATAGTACCACTTTCTTCCAAAAAATATTCTAAGCATACCTAGCAACATCCTTGGTTGCACTTGAATCTTTTTCGTCTATGAGCTGTTCAAGTTCGTACGCTGTTGGAATGGAAAATCTATCTGTTTTAGAGAGAGACTCGTCGCTCTATCCCGGTCGCACATCACGTTCTTGTCACCCGCCATTGTTTGAAAGCTGCAGACGACATACGATCGTCGGTCAAGTTAGTTAGGAGGAGAGAAAAATTACAAATACCGAGTAATTATTGAGCGGGTAGGTTATATGAACACCGGACACGGTCCTTTTTGAAAAGTTATGTCAAATTTGTGTCTTTGAAAATTTCTGGCGAAGGCCGTATGCTGTGCGATATTTGCGTATTACACATCGCAGCCAATCACTCCAATGACCAAGCTACTCGAGTGGCAAAGGCTACGGATTCGCAGCGATAGCCGGGGATGACCCTACACTATTTATGACTCCAAGCATGCTGTAAAAAGTGACAGATATTTCTAACATTCGTTTCTTCAATTAATTCGATTTAATAAGCTAAGTTTTAGCAGAACTCGTTGCAAGTCTTCAAAGGACGTCAAGGTCAGCAATGTCCTGATTTTAAAAGAAACCCGTCAACAGAGCTGCTTGTGCAAAACGTTGCGTCAGTGAGAGATTTCTTTTCGGGGCGGGATTGCGGTATGACGTCATCGCGGCCGGGAAACGTCAGACTTCTCGGGTGAGCAATTTCAGCTACAACTTGAACAATAGCGCCATGGGCGGAAGGGTAATATGACTGCGTTTGTTTGTTTGTTTGTTTGTTGATTTTTTGAAATTTTGCCGATAGAAAAGGTAAATAAACGAGACACAGGGATGACAGTGGGCGTCTAACAGTTGTTGGACGACAGAGGGGATAATTTGAGGTGGGGAGGTAACGGGGATATTTCATGGTTGAGAATTCTGAGGGAGAAGGAAAACTTGTTGGAGGAAGGGGAAATTTATAAATCGTACTAGAAGGGCAGCTTCGGACACTTGACAGCTGTTGTTTTCGCCTTTAAAGGTATACAGTCACCTGTAGTCTAAATATGCCCATATATGGTCAAAGGGCGTTCGTTGGTAGTTAAAATGCCCATGTGAGGGAGCTGTTTTTAAAAAGTGGCCACCCGCTTAAAATCTGTGATTAGTTAGATTTTCTCTTTCCATGGTAACTGTGGCAAAATTGGAACAGGTGACAGTATACCTTAAATGTAGAATGATCCACAATATTTAGATTAGTATATTTACATGTTCAAACACAAACGGCTAAAATTTCTGAAATCAGAAGGCTGGTTGTTCCTGATTTCGTGACGTCGTCAAGCGTTGATAAATGTATGATTACGCTACCAACGGTATCTCTGGCAAAATCGTGGCATGTCGATCTTTGGACCGGCGGTGCTTACATACCAACTTGTGCCGCTGACAAACATAGTATACGTCAATATCTATATTAGGGGTGGATCAGAAGCCTTCAAAGGGTAAATCACAGAGTGGTCAGATGGACGGAATGGCCGGACTGCAAATTTCTGAGAAGGCGGAGACCGATGCCTAAGTGAAAGTAATGTTCTTTGATATGTATCAACATTGCAGGGCGAAAAAAATGAGAAAAATCTCTATCGTCAGCCCCCCCAAAGATCTACTGATTTGCCCCGTAGTTGACGTGCCCTATGACCTAGTTTAAAGTAGTGACGTATTGCTAATACGGTAAATTCATGAATATAACGGTATAAGTATGAAGCTCACGGTACTGGGCGCCACTGGCGGTACGGGGCGAGAACTTGTTCGGCAAGCCCTTGAGCGAGGCCATCATGTTCTAGCCGTGGTGAGAACCCCGAGCAAGTTGACCATCGAGCACGAAAATCTTAAGGTGAGATACAGATACATGCAAGTATATTTGCCTTGGCAAGGTAACAATGGCACAAGTGGTCCGACATAACGGTCCGTATCGGCGTATGTCGCAATCTCTTATTGAAATGGTGTCGTTTGATAGGAATTAATTGGGACTGAGTTTGCCGTCCATATTGTCAGTACATGTACTCTTTCCCCTAATACTATATTCCATATAGACTGAAACCATATCTATGGTATGCAGTTTCGTACGTTCGACTGTCAATGGCGCTGCCAAATGTTAGAAATGCAACGTCTGCTGGGTGAAAAATCGCAGATCTGAACTGATCTGATTTTTGATCCGAGCAGGAATCCAGAGCGACCAATGGCGACGACGATTTCATTGCGGTTTAGTCGGCATATATCGCATATTTGCAAGTACAAGAGATATACCGGGTAACTCTACTTGAAGAATCAAAGAACGTCAAACAGAGCGCAGAGTCCCCGGGTTGTGTCAGACAGTCCCCTCAATTCGACAAACTGATTACCATTATACCTCACCCTAGCTAATAAAATTCTATATGTTATATAACGAAACATAATATCACGGAGGAACTGTGACAATGTGCACTCACAAAATAAATACAGAAAGACAAGATATCAATGATGTGTGGAGTTGCTTTCCCTTTATTACATTACAAATGCCACAGGCATAAGAAATGCTAGTTTGGCCATGACTCAAGTTGAATGGTAATCCTTTAATGGTGAAACAACCGGTGCCCCTAATAAAACTATTTATCAAACAAGATTGGATCATTAAATAAGTAACACTGATTTTGGGTAAGTAATATACCAAGTCGTTTGTTCAAGAGCGGAGGGTGGAATAGGGTGCATGCGAATGAAATATGTTGAAGGTGATCACTGTGTTGCGTAACGCCACGCTACACACTGTGGCAGCAGAATGACCTTTTGCCTGTTCGAGCGCACACAAGAGTTAACAGTCTATTATTCATGAAGAGATCGACATTGGAAAATAAACGACAAAGTGTTACGTATACATTACCCGCCTTCCTTAATCAGCTTTACCTAACTGTTATTCAAATCACAGTCTCGTCTAGTCGTTCCGTCCTTGTAAACGCACGCATATATATATATATATATATATATATATATATATATATATATATATATATATATATATATAATATATATATATATATATATATATATATATATATATATATATATATATATACAATCTGATGACTTATACAACTGGGTAGTTCAAAGTCCGTCTTGCTTCCAATCCCGAGTAGCAATAAAATAGCGACGTTTCGGTACGACTAGCGTACCTTCATCAAGCTTTACAACAACACGAATACAAACGAAACTAGAGGTATATTCGTGCACACTCGTACACGGAGGGCGAGAACATTACAACTGAGGGGTGGGAACTGTACATATACACAAAAGGCGACAACATTACAACAGAGGGGTGAAAATTACATGCGGTAGGCAGAAAGTTGCTTAATCTGAAATTGCTGTGGGTTCATATTCATTGAGTCCCTTTGGATGGATTGTTCCTACTCTGTAGATCCAGAGACTCTCTAATGATTTTGTCATTTGAACATTAGTGCTTGGTATGTGACAAAGTACTGTGGCAATTAGAGCATTGTCTTTCAAAGTGTGGCCAGGCATTCTAAAGTGAGGAACAACGTAGGGAGATCTGTCTGATTTGTTTGTTTTAATATTTGAGCGATGTCCATTGAGGCGTTTATGAAATGGTTGTGTAGTTTTACCAATGTATTGAATACCATATATATATATATATATATATATAATATATATATATATATATATATATATATATATATATATATATATATATATATATATATATATATATATAATGTTAAGGATACTTCAGTTATTTTTGGTCAGAATGCATTTTCAAGACTCATCCGACAGCTTTAATTTTTTTTAAATTGGATACAATGGTCCCTAGGAATGACCTTGTTGAGCTGTAAGCAAATTGTGGCGAAATCTGCGGCGTGGTACTTTTATTGCTATTTTTGTGAGTTTTGGTAAAAAAAACATTCTTTATCCATAACTAAAAATCTGACAGATTTGAAAATTGGTACACTGGTTCTCCTAGGAATGACCTAGTTAAAATATGTAGAAATTATAGTGAAATCTGCAACGTTGTGTTTTCCAGGCTATTTTTGATTTTTGGGATAAAAACATGTACATGTACTTTAAAACTACTCATCCGATAGCTCTGAAAGGTGGTATTCTTGTTCCTTAAGATTTTCAAGTTGAAAAGTGTGCAAATGTGCTGAAATATGCAACAAGGCTGTATGTGTGCATATGTGTGTTGTTTTTATTTTGTTTTGTTTCGTCTTTTTTGTCAAAAACCTATATTCTCCATAACTACTCCTCCAATAGCTTCGAATATTGTATACTGGTTCCTAGGGATGACCTAGTTGAGATGCATGTAAATTGTGGTGAAATCCTTCATTTAATATTGTTAGGACTATTTTTGTGACTCTCAGTCAATTATCATTTTATTTCATCAAACTACTCCTCTGTCAGATTTGGAATTTTGTATGGGATAACGAAGGCAAAATTGTGTGGCCTGGAGGGGGCATGGAAATTCGGAATGACAAGTTTCAAATAATGTTGAAGGAACATTTCCGAGCGGCTGTCAATTCTCCTGTTTAGAAACATCCAATTTTGGACAAAATATCTTATCATAGAAATTCATGTCAACAACATCTCTAGTGACGGATTGGCCACCCTTGCATTATGTAAAGAGTTGTTGGTAAAGTGACTGAATTATATTGCTCAGGTTTCAAACGTTGTGAACATTACTGATCATATTCTGCGCCTTTTTTCAATTTGCAGGTTGTCCAAGGAGATGTCTTGTCTCCCAATACCGACTTGAAGGGGTCATTTGAAGGTCAGGATGCTGTGCTTTCATGTCTTGGTAATAGTAAAGATTCGGCGTCACTATCTTCTGTGATGTTCTCCAGAACAACCATTTACACAGACACCATTGGGATCATCGTGAAGGCTATGCGAGAGGCAAATGTCAAGAGGCTTATTTGCATGACGTCATGGTGTACTAAATGTAAGTATTGGAAAATTATGATCCATTTATTGATTGATGTCTTATTTAGAAATCTGGCCATTTTACATGATCGCTTTTACTAACGTACGACTGACTGGTAATGACAGAGCTTTGAGACGATGACGATTGTGATTGTGGTGGTTGTGAAGTTAGTGATAATGAAAGCGACAATGACATCAAAGATGATGATGATGATGATGATGATGATGATGATGATGATGATGATGATGATGATGATGATGATGATGATGATCTAATGATTGTGATGACACTTGCAGCGATGCATGATTGCTGTGATGACTATGATAAATTAATCAATGAGTTCGTCATACACAGCTGCAAGACTAATTGTGTTAGCAAGAGTGGGCCAGAAATTGTAAACATATTAACACCTAGTCCTTCTATTCCAACAGATAATTCAAAGGATCCCGGACCTTGGATAATCGAATGGATAATCAAACCACTTATTCTCGGAAGAGTTCTTGCCAACATGGGGGTTATGGAGGATTTTTTGATGGAAAAATGTTCTGACATCGACTACACTGTGGTCAGACCTCCTGGACTAACAGACAAACCTGCCAGTGGTATGTCATTTACGATTCAGTCTTGAAAAAGCAAATGGATGTAAAATGCTTTTGTATAATGTTACTGCAATACCATGTGGTGCGTTGTCCATATTAATAGGAGAACGAAAAAAATTATTTATTTATTTATTTATTTATTTATTTATTTATTTATTTATTTATTTTACAGTCCCTTACAGCATCAGCCGACATTTCTAGACCCCCCACTGTCGACAAGAAAACACTTCGACCCAAATTTGTGACATAATATATAAAACAGGATTATTGAACAAGAGTTTTCTGTCCAATTATGTGTTATATTTGTATCATTTGCATGGCGGAAAACAATTTGCCCCACCCCACTGTTCCTTGAAAATTTTAATTTACCCAATACGTAGGTCCATCTGATTTATTCTTATTTATTGGAGATGAAAGCTTAAGCGTACTTCTCACTTTTGTGTGGTTCACAGGAAAGGATTTTGCCGTAGAAGAGAGAATGTTCGTTGGTGGCGCTGCCAGTCAAATTGCACGAGCAGATGTTGCAAAATTTATGCTGGATACTTTGTCAACGGATGACTACAACAAGAAGGCTGTGGCAATTGCCGTTAAATAAAAACACAGATGAAAATCAGTTTGCCACCGTAGTGCGGTTATGCCATCGGATTTTATATCTCGAAAAATGAACAACTTTGTTGAATGGCCGAATACACCTGGGAGATATGTTTAGGTCACTCAAATATTAACGACACTACTCCGGCCTGCTTCTTCTCTTCATTCACTGTAAAATCTGCGGATGATATAGTTTTCTTACAGTCTTTTTACGACAGTCGAAAACTGAATTTCCCCATGGAGTAAACACGGTGTATAGTGGACTGAAAATTCACGGGAAATCTCAGGTAATTTGTTCTCTAATCCCAAGTTTTGCGTGCTGATCCGTGATTTATCTTCATTTTGAAAGAGAGACAGTTTAAGATTTTACATTTCGAGGCGACCTTAAAAAGTATTAATTTTAATGGTCTGCCGTTCAAATAAAACGATGCTTTTCATGTACTCATTTCCTTTAATGCAATAAATCATTTGTTTTACTCTCATTTTATAGTGTGCGCTTGACATGAAAACACTAATTGCAAATGAGGAAAATTATCTAAGTTATACGCACAATGTTTGCCCTAATTGTCGACAAACCCTTTGAGGGAAAATACAACTATACTAGTAAAAAGAATTATCAAAATGGTGTAAGAATTGTGGTATAACAAGTGCCAAGTTGAAAATCATAAATTTTACAATTCCATGGCGGGGCCATATTCCAGAAGCTGCTGCTAAAAAGGATATGTGAGCGAATTTGGTACAAAGATGTCGTCCACACTGGGCTTTACAGACTGATCCACGCTGTCATTGCCATAAACCGTATTTAGACTATTGAAAAAAAAACGCGGCATCGTAGAGTGTGCGTCCCATCAAGGAAAGGTAGGCCTATTTGATGATGAGGGTTTTTCTGTTTTCTGTTTTTATGTATATTTATTTTTACTGGTAGATCGCTTCCGTCGAAATGAAACAACCTAAGAAATAATGGAACCAAAAGTCCTTAATGTCCTTCATTGAGGTAGTATGCGCCTCGCGAGTGAAATACTTGAACTTTTGCTCAAACTTTCCTGAATGAAACTTTCAACCATTCTCTTACCAAATCAAGAATTAAAATTTTAGGTCACCATGCAAAGTTTGGAACTAACGAAACAAATTACCCAACATTTTGCGATATTGGAAATTAAAAATGGCCGCCATTCCTGTGTTAGCTCCATCGGGTAAATTAAATTTTGGATTTTCGGAAAACTAAGCCGGTAAATGGCAAATTTTCCCCTAACTTAACAACAATCTTTAATGATGAAATACTGAATCATAGGAAAACGTCCTGTAATGCATAGTTCAAATGATATCGAATAAAAAATGTTGTTTGGAGGATTGTTTTATTCTAATCTCATTCGTACCCTATGTACATTGAGGTAGGTACACGTACATTGTAATGTCAGAGTGAAGCGCCGCTAACGACAAATGCATGTTAACAAGTTGGTCAAAGCACGTCAAACACACCCTTTCTCTCATCAACTGTGAGTAGCATTTGGGTCATATAGAATCTCACACCCCAAGGACCTGGGATCAGATTCTCACACGAGTTGGGGATATTTTGTCTCACACGAGCCGCAGGCGAGTGTGAGACAAAATATCCCAACTCGTGTGAGAAATCTGATCCCAGGTCCTTGGTGTGTGAGATTCTTTTTCTCACATGACCACAAAATGCGTTAAATTCACATTGGGCACGTACAATATTATCAAAACTCGTGACAACTCTGTCGTCTGCCACTGTACTCTGACCTGCTTACTTTGTAGTATTGGCCCGTGTGTTACTCGTCGTGCCATTGGATAACATTTTGCGCGTGGAACGAAATCGACTCTTCATCATCCAATCAGAGCTCGTGTAGTATTTACTGCAGAGTGTGGGACGATTTCTGAGAGTGTGGGATCAATTTTTCCCCACCGTCGATCCCGCACTCCAAGCGGCCAGGAATGTGGGTCATATATGTCTTCTGCTTTTGATAATTTGTTTTCGGTAGATCACGCTGCTCAGTTTTTCACTAGTTTGCAAAGTGTAGCCCAGAATTCACAATTTACTCTTTGAGACTCATGATCGGCAGTTTTGTGTCCTTCAGCGGCTTCCGTTGACCTAGCCAGATTTTGATCAACTCAAGTCGGCTTAGATTGATAAATCCATGAGTCCACTGATACATTTAGAAATGAATCATTTTAATCAATTTAAGAACTTGCCCAAGGAATATGGCTCTACAAACTGCTGACAACATTTCTATAACCACTAAAGAATATTTATGTATGCGTCAAAAAAGGCAGGGTCGAACATCAGCGAGCAGAACTGTGCAATACGTATTTATTTTTTCTGCGCGTACACCTTAATAAATATATTCGGCTATATGAGAGTTTGGGAGAAGGATTGGAAACAATTTAATCATATAGATGGGGAGATTGAACATTTTAGAATATTGAGGGGGGAGTTATCTGAAAGGAAATAAGATTTCAATCGAGATTCATCCACCCCGACCCCCAGCCCCTCATTATATGCGAATGACACTTTGGGAAATTATTGATAATTAGACAAGGATAAAACAACGTACTACAGTGAACACACTATGCAGATGAAAAACATTGTTCAAAAGAAACTCAGACGAAAGGGAGATGCCTTGAGTTGCTGCGAGTTGATATGACTACAGTGCTCATCAGTATCAGATATCACTTTACGTAACACTGTATGAGATAGTGACACGTTTAGTCGTCAGTCAACGGTCAGTATTGAATTGTGTATACAGCTTTCGTAGAGCTAGTGATAAACGTGTTGTTGAAAACGACATATAGCCTCGTCCAATTTCATGACAATCGGTATGAAGCTAACTGTACTAGGCGCCACTGGCGGTACGGGGCGGGAACTTGTTCGGCAAGCCCTTGAGCGAGGCCATCATGTTCTAGCCGTGGTGAGAACACCGAGCAAGTTGACCATCGAGCACGAAAATCTTAAGGTGAGATACAGATACATGCAAGTATATTTACCGTAGCGGTGAACAATGGCAGCAATGGTCGATATAACAGCCCGTATGTCGCAATCTCTAATCATAGACTGTTTGAAAGGAGTTCATTTGGACAGAGTTTGCCCTTGACATTGTCAGTACGACTGCTCCGATCTCTCTTTCTTAATTTTTCTCAAAAACTATGTTCCAAATGGACTGAAATATGCCTGGCCACCCTCGCGTACACGTTCATACCTTCGACAGTCATGCGCGCCTCAATTGTTTAGAAAGGCAACGTTTGCTATGTGAAAAACCGTAGACCTGCACTGATCAGATTTGGAATGGTCGCCAGCCAGAATCCTCCAAAAGATTTAAAATGAGAGCTTAGGGAGCCTTCAGTAAATACAGGGGGGGTGGGCCGGGGAATTTCGCGAATACCTGTACCGTAAAATGTGACCCTCCCCCCAATCCTCCTGTCTAAAATGTGACCCTCCCCCTGTCCGACATTCTAAAACTTGACCCCCCCCCCCCAACAACCACTGCGGTATTCTCCCCGGGAATAACTAAAACAGTATCAGCTAATTTACATAACAATTGGTTCAATTGTTATGTAAGGGACAATTAGAGAGGGGAGGGCTGTCCGATCTCTCTTTCTTAATTTTCCTCAAAAACTATGTTCCAAATGGACTGAAATATGCCTGGTCACCCTCGCGTACACGTTCGTACCTTCGACTGTCATGCGCGCCTCCATTTTTTAGAAAGGCAGCGTTTACTATGTGAAAAACAGTAGACCTGCACTGATCAGATTTGGAGTTGTCGCCAGCCAGAATCCTCCAAAGATTTAAAATGAGAGCTTAGGGAGCCTTCAGTAATTACAGGGGGTGGGCCGGGGGAATTTCGCGAACACCTGTACCGTAAAATGTGACCCTCCCCCAATCCTCCTGTCTAAAATGTGACCCTCCCCCTCCTTGTCCGACATTCTAAAACTTGACCCCCCCCCCCAACAACCACTGCGGTATTCTCCCCGGGAATAACTAAAACAGTATCAGCTAATTTACATAACAATTGGTTCAATTGTTATGTAGGGACAAATTAGAGAGGGGAGGGCTGGTGTTTTTGGAGGGACAGTCGCAATTTAATTATCACGCAAGAATTTTTGAAGAGATATGGTATTTCATACAGTTTAGGGAGGGTCACCATATTTTGTGCAACTATAAGAAGGCAAGATGTAGTTGATTTAGTGCTTCATCCAAAAATATCAAATCATAATACATGGAGTCTATCAGGCAAATTTTTGACAATTTACCCCCACAAAAATGCTATATCTGTATTTTATATATGTTTGATAATGTATTTAAATGTACTTTGCTTGAATAGGGAAGTAAAATGAACATTTGTGTACAAGAAATTGATTTCTGAATTTCATCTAAAAAGTTGGTTCACTATCCATGGTGTCTATGATGAAATTATGAATAGTTTTTTCCAATACAAAAATAGGTAAATCTTTGCATTTGTGTACTCTTGATTATTGATATTAATTTTCTTGATTAGACTAGAGTGGTTACAAGTCTATGGTTGTGTAAGAAATTTGATTTTGGAATTTCACCAAATGTCATTCAATACACTATGCATTGGGGTCTATGATGAAACTATGAATAATTTTTTTTCAGTACAAAATTAGATAAATCTGTGCATTTATGCATGCTTGATTATTTAGATTATTGTTCTTGATTAGACTACAGTGGTTACAAGTCTATGGTTGTGCAAGAAATATGATTTCGGAATTTCACCAAAATGTCCATACACTATGCATTGGGGTCTATGATGAAACTATGAATAATTTTTTTTCAGTACAAAATTAGATAAATCTGTGCATTTATGTATGCCTGATTATTCACATTATTGTTCTTGATAAGACTAGAATGGTTACAAGTCCATGGTTGTGCAAGAAATTTGATTTTGGAATTTCACCAAAGTCGATTCACTATGCATTTGGTCTATGATGAAACTATGAATAATTTTTTTTCAGTACAAAATTAGATAAATCTGTGCATTTATGTATGCTTGATTATTCACATTATTGTTCTTGATAAGACTAGAATGGTTACAAGTCTATGGTTGTGCAAGAAATTTGATTTTGGAATTTCACCAAAATGTCGATTCCCTATGCATTGGGGTCTATGATGAAACTATGAATAATTTTTTTTCAGTACAAAATTAGATAAATCTGTGCATTTATGTGTGCTTGATTATTCACATTATTGTTCTTGATAAGACTAGAATGGTTACAAGTCCATGGTTGTGCAAGAAATTAATTTTGGAATACACCAAAATGTCGATTCACCATGCATTGGGGTCTATGATGAAACTACGAATAATTTTTTTCAGTACAAAATTAGATAAATCTGTGCATTTATGTATGCTTGATTATTAAGATTATTGTTCTTGATTAGACTAGAGTGGTTACAAGTCTATGGTTGTGTAAGAAATTTGATTTTTTAATCTCACCAAATGTCAATTCACTATGCTTGGCGGTCCATAAGTGTGTGCTTATTTTATTGGTGATTTCCTATTCAGGAAATATCACACGGACAATCAAAGTTTTGGCCATAATATCAGCTTCTGTCAAAAGTGACCCTCCCCCAAGATAGGTTTATAAAAAGTGACCCTCCCCCTTGAACTGTTTTTTAAAAGTGACCCTCCCCCAATTCCCCCGGCCCACCCCCCCTTGTAATTACTGAAGGCTCCCTTACATATGCTGCACAGCGAATGAAATGTGTTGCTGGTGACCACAGTGTTACGCAATACCCACTTCATGTTGTTGTTCTATTCTGGGAGAGACCTTGAAAGATAAACGTCAAAGTGTTACGTATACAGTGCAAGCAAAGTTTCCTCAATCGATTTTTTCGGACTGTTAATTTAATTTCACATTATAGTTTGATCGTTCCATCACACTAAAAGCATACAAACTACACTATGGACGATAATAGGACAAAATTTGGTTCTATTTTAAACGTTGTGTTGGATGTCTATGTGTACACTTCAACCATGCCTGCAGGCATGACATGGCAGAAAGACACGTTCAATAGCGTTGTCAGTGGCAGATGACGAAGCTGTTTTCTAAAAATGAGTGATGCAATTTGGTAGGGGTGGTTCAGTTTTGATATTATGCCAATGTCACACTGACTATCATGTCATGGTTTCATCATAGTAGTGATGGAGGGACTCTGGTTACGCCATGAAAACGGTGTATATGCATGATACACAATCACCGTCCTAATAAGGGGGCAAAAAGGGTTTTGGCCCCTATTGTATCTACTGGGGTTCAACCTTTTTCCTCCTCTTCTTCTTCTTCTTCCGTAACTTTTTTCCTTGGCAGGATCTCGAACTCAAAAACCATTGCGTGCAGCCTTTTCGAACTTGCAGGGCTTATTAGGCCATGGGTCGTATGACCTGACTGCCATCTTGGATTCAAATTTTGTATTCTACCTATTAAATTTCCATAAAACTTGACCAATCAAACAACTGTTAGCAACATTTGTAGGGCATAGTACTAAGATGCCGTATGCCAAATTTCAAGGTCATTGACCGTGTTGTTTATGAGTAGGTTTTTAAGTGGTGGAATTTATCATTTTCCATAACCGATTAATTATGCAAAACCAATGTATCTCAAGAACTATAGGGGCTACAGGTTTGGTTCCTTGTTTGTATGAGACAATATAGAACCATTTGTTTTGAGAATTTTGAATGACATTTTACCTACTTTTATGTATCATTGCTCCATGGGGTGCTGCACCAAATGTCCGTACCCTTGGGTAGGGGCGGGGTAGGGTTGTCTTGGGCTAAGCACAAGGTTCTTCTTGCTATGGTTTATCTTACTTTAATACGATTGACTATGATATGTATTGCCAACAAATAATACTGCCAACCTTTGGTGTCTTGGTCTTATGTTAGCACCGGTTTTGTAACAATTTCTTTTTCTAAACTATTATAAACTGTTCACAATACAGAATTGCAGGATCAGAAACATATCAGTGTTGTCACATATTTCTGGTTTTCATTTCAAGACTAAGAGGAATGACCATCCTCAATAATACGTTTTGATATGTAGGCATGTTGATTGCAGGAAGTAGATTAGAGCAAATGATTAAGTCTGCCTTTGAAGGAGAAAGCTATATGCTTTGTTGACAAAATTACATCCCACTGGCATTAGCGTTTCGCACCATGAAGGAAAGTTAACAACTGAAAGTGCTTCGATAAAGTCCCTAAGTTACAAATTGAAGTTTAGTATTCCTGATGTCCATATAGATGACACTATAGCAGAAGCGATAAGAGTTTTGCAACATGCTATGATAAAAGCTTCATATACGATGTCTGAGCGGATAATATACTTGGTTGTAAAAAACGGTTAAGCAACTATCTTCATAAGAGACCTGCCCCAACGTCAGAGGCATTTACAGAAGGCAGCCATGAGAGAAGCAACTATCTTCATAAGAGACCCTGCCCCCAACGTCAGAGGCATTTACAGAAGGCAGCCATGAGAGAAGATCCTCCTAGCATGGATCTGAGTGACTAAGATTGGCGAAAAGATGAATCTGACAGATGACTAAATTTGGCTGTGACAGTGCAAAGTCATGTTCATCCAACTCCCCTAGAAGTACTGCAATTCAATCACCATGGTTTCACAGATGATCCTCCATATTGTACAGACAGATACACGTGCTCTATTGCTCAACTGGATCGCACTATGTCTACGTGTGTAACAGGACCGGTAACTGTCAAAGCAAATTTACAAACTGTGCCGATCAATTCCACATATTTTGAGACAATTCTGGCTGTGAAGCAAATATTGTGCATTTTTTTTCTACGTATTTTAGAGAGGTCGGGGACAATGAACAATATCAAACACTTCATCACGTCCTCCTGTACAGTCTTTGACAGATAGTTTGCCTCAATTGAAGATATTCACAGTATACTCTTATACTTCTGATATCAAGAGATACAACTTCCTTCACAGTAAAACCCGACAAAAGACACCGAAATTGGTCTCAGAATGCCTGGTAGGTTAAGACACAGCTAGACACTGTTTATGGTAGACATCTTGGCAGCCATTGTATATTCTTGGCGTCCGTTTTTCATTTCGATGAATTATTTTACAGTTTACACAACAAAAGATTACCAACTCCTCGACCTCTGATACCTGACAAATATATATCCATGTAAATCAGTCCTTACTATGTAATTTAGTAAAGATGTGCCTTGATATTTGTTGGATGACCATTTTGATTGATTTTATGATTGATCCTTAAAATCTGTCCAATGAAACCAAAATCAGTTGCATAGCTGTCAGTTGGTTGATATATAACTCGTTATCCACTGAAACAGTCATTATGGTGGCCATCTTTGATTTCTGGCGTCAATTTTCATTTTCATATATGATTTTACAGTTCATACAACAAAAAATAAACCTTGATATCGGATACCAGATCAAAGACACCAAACCAGTCTTTGAGATGCAACATTAAGATATGCCTCGATATTTCTTGTGGCAACCATTTTTGTGGCCATTTGGGTGATTGGCATCCATTTTTGATTTTAATTATTGGTTTTAAAACTGATTAAAGATAAAACCTTGATCCCTAAAACCTGTCCAAAGACAATAAAATCAGTTGCACAGCCGCTCACTTGAGTGAGATGTGACTAGTAATACACTGACACAGCCATTTTGGCGGCCATCTTGGATTATTCATGAAAACTCAGGATTGCCAAAGTCGGTCAATACAAGTAATAACTTTCTTGACCCCAGAGGACACCAACATCAGACTGACAGCATCTCATGGAGCTAAGATATGACCGATATGACCTTTTACATGTCGTGATCGACGGCCATCTCGGCTGCAAACTTCAATATTTCAAAATGCCCAAGGCTGCCAGAGTGCCAGAGTGCAGATCCTATTCAGTAAGCTTAAAGAACATAAAAATTACAAAGAACCAGTGTTGGCTTAAGATGTTTAATGTGGCTATGCCATGCCCAAGACGACAACTTAAAAATCAATCTCTATGCCTTATGGAGATAAGTTTTACTATATCTGACATTGAGGGTTGCGCGCTGTAGATAATCATAAGCAAGTAAAAGTTGCAGGTAGGTGTGTCCCCAAAAGCCAATTCGGTCGACTGTTTTCGCTTTTCCGAAGTCCACACGAAGGTTTATCTAGGTATTTCACACCTCTAAAGTTTTCCTTGAAAATAACTGCCAATAGCGAGGGATTCTGTTTATACAATGACTATGCTACTGAACTAACTCACTCTGTACTATTTCTCCACTGTCGCAATAGAGTTTTCACCTCATAATAAAATTATTGTTCAACCAGTCCCATCCTGTTCAGATGAAACAACTCGTGACGCATCTGAAGATTTACAATTTTGTCAAATGAACGCGGGAAATGTGGATAGATCGTAGGGCGATTACATAGCGATGATTATGACCGGCTAAGCTTGCACGATCGCTAGTTTGTATCATTTGCTGAAACCAACTTCGACAGCTATCTAGTTAACTGTAACTTTTATTTCGTTTACCATAAATTATAAAATTAAATGCTCAAATCGAGCTTTTATTTATTTTCGTAGTATGTATGGTCAAAACATGGAAGTAGCAGGTCAGCATCGCAACCAATGTCACGTCGTCAGCGCAGGAAATTTCAGAACAGGTACTAAATCTATTACGATTAAGGTTGTGTTTTTGTTGATGAAAATGAATAAATTCTAAATTGATTTCATTTTTTTGTAAGTTAATAGTGTGTCTTTTTTTCTGTACAACTAATGTTTATTGCGTGCTGTACAATAAAAATACCCGCAACACAATAATCTTGGAACAACGTCCCGTCGAGACTGAAGATAATTGTCATAAACTACGCCCCTCTTTACGGCAACAGCTTGGCGCTACCCGTAAGATTTTGCGAAGGTCCACGGAGTGCAAAGCATACTCTAGCCTGCGAAAATGTTGAATATTTACTGTTGCTCACGTCGATGGCGATGACTGCTTATACTTTAGTATGATGCTGGTTGTTGGTACCATGGAACTACAACTATTTGGTGGCTCCATGCTGGTACTTGTTGCTTGTCTTGAGCGTCGCGTCCACCAGACTGTTTTGATTTCAACTTTATTTGTGAATCGGATTTCAAGAGTAATGCTATGTTGATTTACATATTATGCATATCAATAAGGACAATTAACGTAATTTGTACCTGGTCAACAGTATGCGAATACCTCAGCTGGCTTCAGAGGCTCAACCGGCCCAGCCTGGCCAGGTGCCAGCCGGCGTCCAAATTTCGCGTATTTTTCACATTTCACATTGATACAATGCATAATGTGACAAAACCCTGGCAGAAGGTTTTTAAAGTATGTTGTTCGGGGCATGTCATACACACTTTAAGTTTTGAGCTTGGGCACAAGGCTATCAAGAAAAAATCAGCTTAAGACAGAAGGAGGTTGGATTATGTAGGAAATTTTGGCAGGAAGTGATGTCATTGCTGTCCTTCAATTTTTATCACGTTTATGTCAAAACTGTACGAGATCATTCTCTTTCTTCTAGAATTATGTCTACCTTCAAAAGTATTGATGAACAGACGCTAGTAATTAGAATAAGTACTGATCAAATTAAGTATAAGGCATACATACATACATACATACATACATACATACATACATACATACATACATACATACATACATACATACATACATACATATGACACGTGCTGAGAAGACGCATTGTATGTGCATTAAGCTCTTTTATTACATTTACTATTATCGCAATTCTCTAGAAGGCTCAGTACTATTTCTTTAAGAGTGTTGTCGGACTCAGCCATTCTTTTTGGTAAAACTGTTCAAGCTTAATATCAAAGCACACATCGACGATTGCCAGGAAATTGATAGATTCACATCAACACCTAAGTTGAAGTTTGAAAATTTTCTTTGTTCCGTGAAATATGTGACATAATCTTATTCTTGTACTCCAAGCATGTTGACATAATAGGTGTTACAAAGACAACGCATTGAGTATAATATGCAATTTTACCGCGGTGAGAAATTCATTTTAGTAACTGTTGTGACTGAAATTAAGTTGTCCAAAGTAATATTGGGCAGAGCAAATAAGAAACTGTGCCCTACACATAAAAGAAAAACAACGTAACTGTACATAAGGTAGTATGTGCCTCGAAAACAAAAGACTTTTGCTCAAATTTTACTCAAGGCATCTGTCAACTATTCCCTTTCAAAGTCAAGAATAAAAATCGGGATCAGAGTGCAAATTTTGGTACTAGAGAAACGAATTTTCCAAGATTTACCGATATTTGAAATTCAGAATGGCCGCCATTCCTGTGTTAACTCTATCGAGAAAAATAACATTTTCGATTTTAAAAAAACTAAGCAGGTTAAAGTTTTTCTTCTTCAAAAAAATTCAAAATGAACCGCCAAACCCCACAAGTGGTAGATCAGAAAAGAGTTGAAAAAGTTGAGAGTCAAATATCTGTCCACGAGGCGCATTCTACCTTAAGAGTTACGACCTCTGAAGTTTAAGCGTTTTTCTAAAAATGCATTACATGAACGCTGTTTCATCTGTAGAAACATAGACAGTTGACCGTCTATGGTAGAAACAAGTCAAGAGAACAAACGAGCGGCAATCAGGCTGTGTCAGCCCTCATTGCTGTAAAAAAGATAGACATATCAACAAGATACAAGACTGGTCTATAATACTCACTCTGAAAAATCCGGTATTTCTTCTGATCCCGACGATGATTGCTATGAGATTGATCGATAACATGCACCTTTTATTGATAATATAGGGCTCAGCCCTTGGTGTCGCGCCAGGGGTTAAGATTGGCAATGTTATTTGTATTGATTCATGATAAACTGTAATTGTTACTTCATAAACGTTATATGACAACTATGCCCAGTTTCCCTCTGATGAAAGCAGTTCACGTACTTACACGACGTCAAACCCTGCAGCAGGGCAGGTATAAGATTTTCTGTAGCGTGTAAAAATTTTGGACAAAAATTGGCAATTTTTACAATGATAACAGCCTATGGCGTTAAACAAGGGACGTATTATGCAATAATTATCATTGCAATGGTAACCGCACTACCCACCTTCCACATGCAAGCTGAAAACTATAGCGTTCCGTCTAAAAACTTGCAATTTTTGAATCTAATTATTGACACAGGGGGCGCTCTTCTATAATTCAATCCCAGCATTCTTTGCGTATGCCCCCGTTCATATGCACGACAGTTTTCTCCGTTTATCTATATCAACGATACTTTGTATCAGCGACAAGGTGTATAATAACATTTACTGGCTAATTAAAGAGGTATATTTTATAAAAGGCATATTATATCATGGTAATTTGTTTCGTATTTGTTTATTTACGAGTACTCAAAAAAAAAAACATGGCGGCGCCCATCATGAGAAAGAAGGGTACACTTCCGGTTACTCGCATAGTATATTATGAATAAGCGCATGCGTAGTCAGTAAGCCGCTGGCGCGACTATAAACTTCACGGGGTGGGACATGTAATGCTTCAAAAGAGAGGCGTAAAGTTTAGCTACAGCTACCGTAAGGCAAGCGACCCTGGATGATAGGGGGAAACCCCCTGTAATTCTGGGATTAAAGGTGTGATCATTTGGTGTTTTGTATTCCAGCGTGCTTTATTTAGCACCTTATTATGTTTTTGGATTTGTATTTTGGAAGATTATTGTTAAATTAATAACTTTTCTTATCAATCTGCCACGCTAGACAAATCCTAGTTGTCCGAGGCTTCAGCAAATGATCCAGTCTACGTGTTAACGTTTGGAAAACGACATATAAACAATGACATGTGGTAGGACAATTTTCGTAAATTAAACCTACGTACAGCTAGTTTGTTTTACACGTTTTAATTTGTTATTTCTGTTTTTAAACTACGTTTTCGCAATCCATTCCAAAGTATCATTGTCAAATGTCTACCGTTCAACGTATGATTACAATCTGTATATGAATATACTATGGCTGGTCACTCAATTTAGAATCATAATATTTTTTGACTGCAAGTTTGGGTTCACGTCGACAACTGTGTACCATTTCGCCATTTCGCAAAGTTCACATACAGTGTATAACACGAAAAGTTTTGATCGAATTAATATCGGAGTGACACTCTCAACTTTTGCATCAATTTAGAAACGTTGTACTTTGGTTGGACATGTATTTCCATTTAAAGTAGCGTCTTGTTCCTTTGTTTTTGATATCAGTAGTTCAAATTACTGCGTTAATATATACTGTTTACTGAACAAAAGATATAATGCGATATATTAGGCATTACGTATGCAGAAAATTGTCTTCGGGCTTGTGTTTGTGTTTGAAGTACGATATTTTACCTTCTTGACAAATGTGCACTTTAGGTAACTTTTGTTGTGACCTGTTTGTACTAACTCTACGAACATACACCCATATCTCTGACAAGTATTGGTCGAACAGTAATGCCTTCCAATACTGTGATTTTAATACATATGCAAAATATCTTTGAGGGATATCGAGTTCATACATGTTTTCCTGTCCTCAAAATCACAGTGAAATATCTAATAACGGAATTAAAACTCTTGACACAAAAAGATGAACATGCGGTTCTAAGATTTAATATATGTTAACGTTGTAAATTGTTAACAGAAAATAAAGCCTGCCGTATGTCCCTGTGCGAATCTGAGGCGTTTGAAGGGATAGACCGAGACTTTTCAAATCCTGAGATGTTTAGGCCAGATGAAGGATTACTAACAAAAAATATCAGATGAAAACAGATGGTGTGTCGAGCGTCAATTGTGATTGAAGTCAAACGATCAATACGAAAGGAAATAATATGCATCAGAAAGATTATGGTTTTCTGGCTGTCAGTCATCTCACGGTTTTAATTTTAAAAAAAATATTAACGTTACTCGATAATATGGCAATACTCATATTACTTCGCTGTGTTAAAATAACAAGATATTCAATAGTGAAACAAATAGTTGAAACTTTAAAATGCAGTAAGGTAATTTGATCAATGCAATTGAATTTACTTCAGTTGACAAAACATTACTTCAGAGGGGTAGAATCTGTGGTCCATCGATTTGGGTGACTTTTGTATATATCACTTTCCATGTCAATGCACTTCTGTGTCGGCCATACGCTTCGCCGTTCAAACCAAACTCACTCAAGCAAAGAAAGAACCCTTAGCTTACTGATGATTAACAACGCGTCATAAGGTACAAACTCTCTCTCTTATCGTAACTCAGACAATCGCCATAAAACTTGATACTATGGCCCCATAATCCAAGCACTTTGCAAGGAACTACTGAAAGTACATGATTATAATATTTATAATCTATACACAGTAGGTATACGTACGGCATCATGTCAATTTCATCTCGTGTGCCAGCTTACACAAAATAAGGTCTCATAAGGGCGTCAAACTGACATAGTCCAAGTAACCAAATGTTTGAAACGGCCACAAAACATTACTTCATTTTATTAAAACACTCAAGTTTGGAACAGTATAGTTAAATTGATAATCACATATTTCAATGTGAGGAAGCACGAAATGTAAAAGGCGATCTGATTTTCTTCAAAATAATTCAAACATGTAACTGCTGATATTAACATCGTGGGCCGCAAGCCAGCGTTTGTACATTTTAAAGGATGTTGATTTGAAACAGGATTATAGAGATCGAATCTTAGTACAGACCTACTATACCACTTTCAAATCAACATCAAGATTACATATTTGATATCTTAGTTGAAATGTGATTTAGGTAATATGATTCAACTAAAAGATGTCTGTAACTCATGGAGCGGTATTTCGTGTAGTAAGTTTCTGCATACGTGGACACGGAATAAGGTAACTACTTCGGGTACGTGACCTTTGAGCTCTGAATTTGTACTAAATACTTGGACAACAAGCTGTGTTATCTACATTCTTTCACAAAAATACATATCTCACACTATAGAAATAAGGGACGACGCCCTGACTATAATTGTTTATTTATGGGCAAGGGCGAGAGGAAAGCCAAGGCTTGCCGAACCCGTTAATTTCGGCCTTCCTGTCGCCACCAAAATACGAAATCACAGATGTTTTGTTGAAATATTCTACACAAATGCGACATTATAAATCACAGACGAATTATATCCGTAGCAATACTTATAGATGTCAGCGATATATTCCAGTAAAGGGAGAAAGTAGGAATTAAGCCATGTCAGCTGTACGAGGACTAAGAATGCGTATATTAACGGTCACAACATCATATCAGACATTGTATTGCTAGAATTCGTTATGTCATTGTGGCAGATGTCAGTACGATTCCAATTGTTTTCTTTAGCAAGATTGAACAACTGTACCGAGCAATGAGGTGAAAAGAAATACATAAAATTCTTGCACATTGTCATTTTTATATTTAAAAAAACGTTCAGGGTTAAGGGCCGCCCGAGTTCTTTAGGCAAAGATAGAAAAGTCGTATGGTTCCTGTTACCCAAACTACCCTAATATTTACCGGCCAACCTAAACGTTCCCGTAAACGCAGAAGTGAAAAACTAAACACACACCCAAAAATACGTTGTTTAAAGTTTCCGCTCCAGTGCTGAAATACATGTTCATGACCATATTTTAAGGATGCTTGCTCATTACCTTTTGAAAAGAATAAAGACAAAGTTCGATGTTGCATTGATTTAAAATCTTTAACTATTTTCTCTAGTCTGGAAAGGAATTTACCAACTGTACTCGTCATTTAAAATATTCTCCTAGGCAGGCATAGCTCACCGTGCGTTCATGCTCATAGTACTACTACAATCTACTTTTACTTCTAATTCTCCTTCTAATTCTCCTTCTTCTTCTTCTTCTTCTTCCGCAACTTTTTTGCCAAAATAGATCTCCTAAACCGGTGCACGCAGCCCTTTCAAACTTAATCAATATATTTCGAGAACTAGATGGGCTATAGGTTTGGTTCCTGGTTCATATGAGTCAGTATAGGACCAAAATGTTTTTGAAAATTTTATGATGACCTTCAAAGATCTTTGACCTACTTTCGTGTATCATGATTCCCATTCAAAGAAAGTTGTACCAAATGACTGGCAATTTGGTACATGGATAGAACTCTAAGACTATATTTTTCCTTTTGTTACTATGCTAACAGGTCACATGACCCGACGGCCATCTTTGATTGACACTTTTAAATCAATCTCATTTGCATAAAAATTAATCAATTAATTGATGATTAGGGGCACCTAATGGCATAAGAGGTTTATTGATTCTCATTCTGGTACCTTTTGTCAGTGTTTGCAAGTGCTTGGGCCCCTTGAAGCTGCTTGCAGCTTTCATTGTGTTTTGAAATGTTCGATGTTCAAAATCGTTAACAGCATAAGCTTCGTACCCGTCCCCTCGCGGACCATGCTTCGAAAACCATACAGTTTCAGCAATTTATCTTCTTTGGGAAGGCGGGGGAGTTCAAGTCTAACTTCCGCAGTGAGAATTTTCTATTTTTCAACTTTGGTGTATGGGTCCGGAGGGAAGGGGTTGTCTAAGGTCAAAGTCATTGAGTTTTGTTTACCATTATCCACAGTCCATTAAGAGGCGGGAATACATTTCTCGCACATCAGCATTAGGGCGTGGAAAGAGCGGTCGAGGCATTTTTGAAACATCAGCAGGCGAAGAAGCCTTGCTGTTGTGCTTGGTTTGTCGTGGCGAACCGACGGTAAAATCTAGTCGCAGGAGGGGAGCATTGCAATTTAGAATGAGAATACGATGGTTTCAATCGGGTTCGAACCCACAACGTACGGTGCCCAATCACCTAGCGGAGAAGCCACAGACAAAACATGGCAAATCATTGCGAGGGAACATTTCCAAACTGCTGTCAGTTCCCCTCTAAATTTACGTTTAATTTCGCTGAAAATATCTTATCTTAGTAGTTATTGTTTAGAACACCTCTAGTGACTAGTTAGCAACTTTTGCGTCATGTAAAAAGTGGTAGGTTAAGTAATTCAACTATGCCTGGTGAACGTTGCTGATCGATTCTGCACCTTTTCAATCTGCAGGTTGTACAAGGAGATGTCTTGTCTCCCAACACCGACTTGAAGGGGTCATTTGAAGGTCAAGATGCTGTGCTTTCATGTCTTGGCAATAGTCCAGATTCGACGCCAGTAACTAAATTAATATTCTCCAGAACAACTATTTATACAGATACAATGGAGATCATAGTCAAGGCTATGCGAGAGGCGAACGTGAAGAGGCTGGTATGTATGACGTCATGGTGTACTAAAAGTAAGTATTGGATAACTATGATTCATTCATTTATTGATTGATTGATTGCGTTCTTAAATTATTGAAGCCCCACTAGCTGTAACTCTTGAAATTTGTTGACCTCAAAATATATCCCTAGTCTCTCCTGGTTTTATCTAAATTCTACTCTCTGAAGGGATACAGGGCTTATACTGCATTAGGAAACCATTCCTTTGTGAATACATTTGATAAGTAAATTCAAATTTTAACGGTTATTTTGATTTCCGGCCATTTTTTAAAAAAATGTTAATGTTACAAATGAAACAACATTCACTCCTATGAATTACACTGGACTACTCTGTGCAGTCTATGTGAAAATTTCAGAGCAGATATACACAGTATTCACAATTTTTGCCTTTCCTCATGGGGGTGCGATTTAATGTTTGGGCAAACATTTAATCGCAGTGTAATCTTCATCTTGTTCAAAATTGCATATACAGTCCCAGCGGGTAGCTAATAAGAAGTGTATACACACCTAAATTAGTACATTCTCACAAATGTATGTTAGCTTAAAAGTAAAATCATAAAGAATAATGCTAAAAGATACATCTAGTGGGGCTTTAATCTAACCATTTTACATGATCACTGGTTCTCTGATAACAAGGAAGATAGCCGACGAGTAATCATAACGACTTTGAGTTCAGAGACGATGACGATAATGATGATGAGGTTAGAGGTGATAGTGGAAGCGACAATGACATCGATGATGATGATGATGATGATGATGATGATGATGATGATGATGATGATGATGATGGCAAGCTACTAAAATGGTGACACTTGTGGTGGTGCATGATCGCCCGATTATTATTAATTAATCGATGAATACACCAATACACTACTGCAATCCTTGCGTAAACGAGAGTCTACGAGATTTTGAAAATACCTTTAAACCTAATCCTTCTATTCCTACAGACAACCCGAAGGATCCTGGACCTCGGATTATCGAATGGATACTTAAGCCACTTGTTTATGGAAGAGTTTTACGAAACATGGGGATTATGGAGGACTTTTTGATCGAAAAATGTTCTGACATCGACTATACCGTGGTCAGACCTCCTGGACTAACAGACAAACCTGCCAGTGGTATGTCATTTACGATTCAGTCTAAAAAAAACAAAACGGATGCAATGTTTTTGTATCATATTACTGCAGTATCTTGTCGTGCATTGTCCATAGTAATAAGAGAACGAGCAAAAATTAATGGCACGAATTATCGTTTTGCCAACTTCAACAATAGCTTGTGCAATTGTAGAGCTGCCTTCTGTGACAGTCAGAAAGAAAACAGTTGAGCCCCAAAATGCAATATTAATATAATTTGGCTTACTTTAGAAAACGGGATTATGAAATACATGTTTTCTGTTCATCCTTTGAGATATCCATATGCTTTACATGGAGTAAAACTTTGAGTTCGCCCTCTCTGTTCCTCTCAAGCCCTCCTCCCCAACAGGTAGTTTCATGTGACACACGCTTATGTATTGGAGATGAAAGCTTATGCGTACTTCTTACTTTTGTGTGGTTCACAGGAAAGGATTTGGCTATCGAAGAAAGAATGTTCGTTGGTGGCGCTCCCCAAAGCATTCCACGGACAGATGTAGCAAAATTTATGCTGGATACTTTATCAACGGACGAGTACAACAAGAAGGCTGTGGCCATTGCTGTTAGTAAATAGAGACGCAATTAAAAACAGAGTAGAGTTAATTTGACAATGGGAGTTGATGTAACTGGATTTTATCTCTCGCGAAATGAACAACTTTGTTGTTCTTGCATTGGTTTTGTAAAAATCAAAAACAGAGTATCGTGTAGCGGATAACAAAATGTTTGGATATTGTAGCTAATTTATACTCTAACTCTCATTTTTGCATCATGATAACCTTTTTTTTCATTCTTGACCGTGACAGAGAGACAGTTTAAGAATTTAAATTTCTAAGTGCGTAAAGGCATTAATTTTAAAATAACATTTTATAAAGTTTCCTTTTTATCTCCCCATTTCTTGTAGTATGAACACTTCATATGCAATAAAACGTTCTTTTTACTCTCATTTTTGATGCGGTAGGCGTTTCACATGGAAAACTGATCGCAGATGATGAAAGATATCTCAGTAATATGTAAAAGTGTTTGCCCCAATTGTCGCCAAACCCTTCGATGGAACGTACAGCTGCAACAATTGTTACAATGCTATATGATTTGTGATAGCCAGTGCTGAGATGAAAATCCTAAATTTTAAAATCCCAAGGCGGGGCCATATTCCATAAGCTGCTGCTAAAAAGGTTCAGAAGAAAAGTATGGACGACTTTGTTATAAACAGCAAGTGTTGCCCATGCTTTGTGATATATAGACTACGCTGTCATTGCAATAACCCCTATTTAAACCATTGGGAAAATATGTGGCATCAAACAATACACGCCCGACCGCAAAAACGTTGTTGATTGCGAGACTTTTTCTTTTTTTCTTTTTCTTTTTCTTTTTTTTTTTTTTACAATCTAAGAAATAATTTTGAAAGATAAAATCGTTAAGGCGTTTTTTATAACGTCAAGTTGGAAGGACTTATGGCAATGAATCTCCGTAGACGCTACACCTTTAGAAGTTCAGACTGTGTACTTTAACACTTGCACACACACTGGAACGCGATTCAATTTGTTTTGAAACACTCATTGTGGGAGATGCCAATGCTCTGTGCGGCATTCTAAAGTTTCTCTTTTTCAAGCGTAATTTAATCAATAAAAAACTTTAACCATGAAAATATTTCTCGTGAATAATAGTATAACGTCCTGCATTGCATTCTTTAAGTGACATGGAATAATAAAATTGACTATTTGGAGGATTGTTTTACACTTTTCACGTCGGAATATACCAAACTCAGATACGCGGAAGTAGGTACATGTGCTTCTTGGTGTCAGAGTGAAGCGCCATCAGCGACAAAAAAGCTTGCATGTTAGCAAGTTGTTCAAATAATGTCAAAAGCTGTACGCGTACTTGAGGACACACCGCCTTCTGTCATCAATCATAGCTCCTTGCATGAGTCAGTGCCTAGGCTGTCGTGGATTTCCGAACTGCGCTTCTAGCTTAAGGGATCCTTGTTACGCCTAGAATGAAACTGGTAGTGTTAGGTGCGACAGGCGGAACAGGTTTGCAGGTAGTCGAACAAGCTCTATGTCAAGGACACCATGTTGTGGCCGTTGTGAGAAATCGAAGTAACTTTTCTGTACGTCACGATAACCTCAAGGTGAGCTACGCCAGTGTTTCCTGTTAATACATGCTCACAGCCGACACGAATTATAAGCACAGCCTTTTGCACACTTCAAGGCTTAGATGTGAATTTCACTTTGTTTTTTTTCAAACTCACAGTGACTGCGGCCTTATTCATTACTTTGACCTCAACATTCTCAATTCTTTCAACCATTTTGTTAATTTACATGTCCCTGACCGACTCTGTGACCTCGCGGACCAAAGTTCACATAAATCTACAGAAGGTGCGTGACTGGTTAGAACGTCAACAACTTTCCGCCTTTTGCGAGATCTGGCAAGAAAGATAGGGCACGACCTTTGACCGATGAATAGTTTCCAATCATTATGATTCATTATTAACTAACTGATTTGCACTTTCAAATGATGCTCGTAAATAGGCTTTGAATGAATGAATGAATGAATGAATAAGTGAATAAAGTACATTTGTTTAAGCAATCGACAGTAAGATGTAGCGAAAAGTAATCTTTGATTTAGTCTGCCTGTCTGTCTGTATTATGTATGTATTATGTATGTATGAATGTATGTATATATATATATATATATATATATATATATATATATATATATATATATATATATATATATATATATATATATATATATAACAAATTTTAGTAGCTTAAGACAAGATTGACCGCACTGCAATTGTCTTTTTGTCCAAAGTCCAAAGAAAGACCATGCCTGATTTGGTTTCCTTGAACTGGTACTTTTCTAAAAGGTATTCCTTCAGTGAAGAAACAAATAAGCCAGCATTCACAGGGCAAGTCTAGCTATACACTAAACTAGTAACGAAGCTTATTGCCATTTGATTTTAACTTTGGGTCGTAAATCTTTCAGATTGTTGAGGGCGATATTCTGTCTCCGACACTAAACCTTACAAGGGTTCTTCAGGGTCAAGATGCCGTGATGTCATGCCTCGGAAAGAGAACAAGTTTCTGGAATTTCTACGATTCTTTTGTCAGAAGAGTTTCCCTATACACAGATTCTATGGAGGTCATCGTGAAAGCGATGCGAGAGGCAGGTGTAAAGAGATTAATATGTATGACGTCGTGGTTCGTAACATGTAAGTACCAGAAAACGCTGATTGTTGATCAGGGGATTAAAAGCCTGCAAACTGGCGGCCTGACTAATTTGCTTATTTTCTTCATGTCCCAGCCAATGATAGATGTAAGTTATCGCTGAAAGGTTAAAAGAACGAAACCTAACTTTCATAATTCGCGACAACGTTATTATTATGATCATATTGATGACAAAGGTAATATATGTTAATTACTTTAAAATATGTAAATACTTTTATTTTTGTAATCAAAGTGGCTGTGGCTGTAGCAGTAATGAGTTTGACGGCAGTCCTTCAAAAAATGAAACTGTTTTACATACCAAGCTAAGTTCTATGCAACTATAGTGAAGTTTAAGTACACAAGATTTGTTGTCTTTTTGTCTTTTTATTGGTAGATAGCTTTATGTAATTTCTTTACCTGTCAGATATACTCTGTTATTTGTTTGTTTGTTTATTTTTTGTTAACTATATATATAATCTCTTTGTTTTTCGAAAGAACGGAGCCATTATTTTTGGATATTCTATGTTCTTTTGTCAGTTTTATCTCCCGAGAAGTCAGTAACGTTGTTCCACAAATCTAAAGATAACAAAGAGAAGTTGATATACTTAAAACATACCTGCAATAACGCATGCGCATGGAAGAGACAATGGCGGAGAATTCTGGTGTCTTCCTGTATGCAAAATATCTTCCTCTACCCAGTCAAAATGCCATGCCTGGTTTCAATATAGCAGGCATACAATTGGCAATCGTGACAAAGAATATTAGAAATAGTGGTTCAGTTTATGCTCAGCCTGTTTAATGCACTTAATTTCTGTTTCCTTGATGTTAAAGGTATACTGTCACCTGTTCCAATTTTGCCACAGTTACCATGGAAAGAGAAAATCTAACCAATCACAGATTTTAAGGGGGTGGCCGCTTTATAAAAACAGCGCATGGGCATTTTGAATACCAAGGAACGCCCCTTTGACCATATATGGGCATATTTAGATTACAGGTGACTGTATACCTTTAACATGACGTCCACTTTTAACATTGTCGTTGGCCCTTTGATAGATGATCCCCGATGGCCCGGACCATGGATTGTGGAATGGATAGTCAAACCACTTCTCTTGGGACGAATTTTCACAAACATGGTGGCGATGGAGGACTATCTAGCCAAGCAATGTTCGGATATCAATTACACAATAGTAAGACCTCCAGAGCTGAACGACGAACCAGTGAGCGGTACGAGCAAGGGTTTCTATATCATAACACAGTCACCTGTGGTCTATTCCGCTCTGTGAATATATGCGCCCAATAGAAGTGTGTCGTAAGCCTGAGAAGAAGACTTCTTCCTAATCATAACTTCATAATCTTCTTCTCAGGCATATGTACACACGTCTATGGGGCGCATATATAGCCGCAGAGCTGAACAGACCACAGGTGACTGTGGGGGGGAGAGAGAGAGAGAGAGAGAGAGAGAGAGAGAGAGAGAGAGAGAAAACAAGTCAACGAGGTTACGATTCATCGAGCTTCTACGATACTTGTATGACGGACAGCAACTGCTTCAGTTTCAGTCGATAGTTTCGCTCCAGATTGTTTGATGAAGAAACGCATGAAACTTCAAGTGAAATCAAAAGATGCTGAAATTTGTTAATTTCTCTACTCTTCCCCACAGGAAAGGCAATTACAGTAGTTGAAGATCGTCCGTCCGTTGGTGACGCTGTCAACAATATGACCCGCGCAGACGTTGCAGAATTTATGCTTTCCGCCTTAAAAAGAGATGCGTACGACAAAAAGATTGTCGCCATTGGCTACAAATAGCAAGGGGACGTACGTTTAAACAGTTTAAATAAAATAATGTTTTCGCACAATTTCATCAAATTCATGACGAAAGCCTCTAACTTTTTACCTGCAAGTATATATTAATTATCCAGAAAAATAAAATATATATATGTGTGTGTGTGTCTGTGCGTCTATGTATGTGTCTGTGTCTGTTCTTTCGTACTGCACACTTCATACATTCTTATCACTTTATTAAATCATAAACATATGAGTATCCATGATACAAGTAACTTTCAAAAAGGAATGTAGCTGTATGTATCTATCTATGTACGTATATATCTGTCTATGTATCTACATTTATATGTATTCTTTTCTCTCTCCTGACACACACACACACTCACCCTTTGTCGTTTACAACTGTGCATACAAATGTCAAAATTTTCTATCGAAAGTAGTAATTTTCGATTCTCTCCTGAACTTTACGAGGACAGTGGTGAATGTCAGAAAAAAAACATCGTTTTCCCACCTAGCTGTTGATGATGTTACATTTATTTGACAAATAAATTGTACGCTACAAAATTACAAAGTATTTCACTTCTATTATTGATGTAATTTGGGTCTCCCTTGCATCGGAACATCACGATAAAACACACATACATGTATCTCATCAACTTTGATTGTCAACAGATCACTTTAATATGTAACAGAAAAGTTTGTCCGGACAATGACAAAGTATATGCAAAAAAGGGCAATAGAAAACAAATAAATATGTAATGAATTGCAGCAAGATATCTGATGCTTCTTCATTTATATACACAAGTTGTACTTCTTTCGCGAATATACAAATCATTTCAGTTTTTCTCGCCAAGAATTAAAATTTTCACTTGCTTGTCTTATCTTATTGTAACTGAAGATATTCCAATGCCTTCCCAGGGTTCCTTTCACATCTAATCTCAACAAATTGTTCACCAATCCGAATATAAACATACAATCAAAAATTATCCCTGAGGTGATAAATATGTTTGACGGGAAAGAAGATCTCAAAAGACATCGCAAAACGATTGCTTTCTGTCTGTTTGGTTGACAATGACATTTTAAAAGAAATGAAAGCATGTTACACCAGGGGGCGCTCTGATATTTCATGGAAATTGATAAAACAGCACATGGTGGTAATACGATATATACAATTTGATCAAAATGAAAAGAAACTAATAGCTTTTTTTAAAAACCGTCTCTCCATGCAACAAAATTAAGTAAAGTCGAAAAACAGGGACGTTTTGCAGTATAAAGTGGCTTTAATTATGGGCTCTCTTGATGAGTCTTTACAAATGATATCTGACTAGAAGAGTCGGCGAACCAAATGTTATGATACACAACTCTACAATCGTTCATTCACATTCTGTTGACTGCATGTATAATTACGGAGATGAATGCTACAGCTGACGATGAACATTTCAGCGCTTGTTTCCGAAAATGCAACAGAATGTTTGAGTCACAATCCATCGGCAAAAACATTGTTTGAACACAAATTAAAGTTATCATAGTTTGATGGATTTAGTAAAGACATGTCAAAGCTGAACAACCCGGAGATCCGTTATGATACGTTCAATTTTATAAAATTCACGGATTGGGAATCTCAGAGAAATGACCGTGAGCAGACCGTGACCAGCGACTCCGAGACTAATTTTCCGTCAACATCATCCCATGACTATTACACAAACTTCTGTAATTCTCGTTTTTGGTTAACTGCCGTCAAGAGATGGTCAATAAGAGAACATTTAGCGCGATTTCTTTCTATAAGTAGCTCCACTCTGGTAGATTTGTTTCACGGAATCATAGAGGCCGATACGTACAGAGGCGAGGTTTTGTAAACCAGCGTTCAGTCCATTATAGAGGGCGAATGGTCCTTCATGCGATGGTTCCAACCATACCAATGCAACGTACGGGTTTCCTGACCGCCCTTTTGGTAATGAAACCCCTCGGAGCCTTCGACAGATCAGCGCCTTCTCCTTGGATCTGTGAAAAAGAGTCGGGATTATATAAAAGGATAACTAATAAGCATCTCTAAAATAAAAATATGTGTTATCCTACATATTAACAAACATGTCTCACGTAAATTTCATCATCGTCCTTTCTATCAATCGCCATCGCCCATTAAATTACTTGGCAATTTCAAATTGTAATTTGTTTTTCCTAGTCGAATTGATAGGTTTTACATTCCACTGACAAATCACCGTCTTCTTTTCTTTCTGTAAATTGAAAGCGAGTAGCTGTGTAGACTCATCGGATGTGTATGGTTCGGAAATGCCCATTACCTTTCAAACTAACGTCGTTTTGAAACTCGGAAAAACACGATCAGCGTAAGCTGTGTAAGCACGTAGCAGGTACATGTACACACTTATTGTGGTCTCTGATAGCGTAAAACTGCCCTTCCAGAGTTAGACTGCCGAAATTCAAGGCTGCTTGCTTGTGCTAAAGGTTGTTCAAAGCAGCTATAGCCGATCTGAGCTTAATTGACTGCAAATAGATTACGCAAATAAATTATCAACGCTCAAGACCATTGCTTACACACTCATTATAGACAATCACACTCGATCGGGTCCCACCGCAGCGGGCTTTAAGCAAATATAGATCATAGCATGTAACGTTTTACTATATGGAACAATTCTTTATTTTGTATCGAACTATATCGAAGGCGCACTTGCAAAACACTATGACAACTGGATACTAAATTATACTGTGATTGACAATTTAATTGGGATTTCTGCTATTTTCTGTGTACCATACAAAAGACTAGCTTTCAATTTGTTGAAAGTAGGTTTCGCAGTGGATGGCTCTTGTACTCACGCAAGTTTTGACATCGGTAGTATCAATGACACTAAGGTTCTCAAACAATATACAACAGCTAAGTCTTCTACGTTACCATAGAAACTATTACAGCCAAGACGATGGATGG
Organism: Ptychodera flava; assembly: GCF_041260155.1. Taxonomy (NCBI): domain Eukaryota; kingdom Metazoa; phylum Hemichordata; class Enteropneusta; family Ptychoderidae; genus Ptychodera; species Ptychodera flava. The sequence goes on along the minus strand of NC_091929.1, from coordinate 19,723,079 downwards.
ATGGGTGGGTGTATTTATGTATGTATGTATGTATGTATGTATGTATGTATGTATGTATGTATGTATGTATGTATGTATGTATGTATGTATGTATGTATGTATGTATGTATGTAAGCATGGATGGATGGATGTAATGTAGCAATAACTACATATATTAAGATATTTTGCACTGTTATAGTTTACTCTCTTTATGATATCGACTGACATAAGATTGCGAATGAGATTGTAACGTCAAGTTATGTTATTTTCTTTCCCTTTTCCCTATTCCTAACATAATATCAGTTCCACTGCATCGGTATGCGTTTATCAAAATGGTTTACAAACCCGTTGACGTTCAAACATCCATTGGTGTGAAGTTTCTCAGTGCTGGTACAGCGGCCTGTATGGCAGATATGATCACTTTCCCGTTGGACACTGCCAAAGTCCAGTACGGTTACAGGTGAGATTGAAGTTTTGCATTTTGAACCATAGTTAGGTATATGTTACGCCTGTAGTATACTGTGATTTAACATTATTGAAAGTCATTAAGCTTTTTTACTTCATCAAACTCTTAATTTGCATATTTAATGAACTTTTGAAATTAGGGATATTTATATGAATTGACCAAAATTGATGAAACTTGATATGTACATTAAAGATACTATGATATAACATTGTTGAAAGTAATTACGCATTTTCACTTCAGCCAATTCTTTATTTGCATATTTAATAAACTTTTCTAGTTATTTATACATATATATAATATATATATATATATATATATATATATATATATATATATATATATATATATATATATATATATATATCTGAATTAACTTGACCAAAGTTGATGAAACCTGCTATATACATTGAAGATACTATAAAACAACATTATTGAAAGTCATTTAACTTTTTTACTTCAGCCAATTCCTAATTTGCATATTTAAAGGGATATATATCTGAATTGACTCTACCAAAGTTGATGAATCTTGCTATGTACATTAAAGATACTATAAAACAACATTATTGAAAGTCATTTAACTTTTTTACTTCAGCCAATTCCTAATTTGCATATTTAATGAACTTTAGTAATTAGGGATATTTCTCTGTATTGACCAGACCAAATTTGATAAAACTTGCTATGTACATTAAAGATACTATGATACAACATTTAAAGCCAATTCCTTATTTGCAAATGTAATGAACTTTCCTACTTAAGGATATCTAAATTTATCTGTCTTGACCAGACCAAAGTTGACGAATTGCTTTGTACATTAAAGATACTCTGATACGACATTATCAAAGTCATTTATCATTTTTACTTTAGCCAATTCCTAATTTGCATATTTAATGAGAACATTTCGATCAATTCCTAATTTGCATATTTTAATGAACTTTCCTATTGGGGATAAATACTTGGATTTAGAATTAATCGGCAGTGAATATCATTCATTATGTTGATCATAACACTTTCAATGAAGTTGCAAACATGTGGCAAAGGTTCAAATTTACACATAACTAAAATCTCTCACAGCCCCTCGTCCGCTACGCAGCTCTATCCTCAACCATATGGAGATGCGCCCTCAACGGTCTTTCTAGCAAGCAAGGCTCACCGAGCCAGCCGGGCTATAGCTTCGCTGGCTCGCTGAGCCGCGCTTCGCTCGGCTCACCTTCTGAGGGCGGTATTATGGTCAGAGGTGAAGCAGGCGAGGGGCTGTGAGAGAGTCTAACACATAACTAAAATATATAATGAAACAGGTGAGTATTTTCAGCTAGTTCATATCTGGTTTACTTCCGTGTTTACGTGGCTCTAAAAAGATTAGGATCGGCAGGCAAAAAATAGGGTAGGTCGGGTTATCGGAACAGCACAATTTTGTTTCTTTGGCCTTATCAAAGCAGATACCGGCTTCAACATGATGTCAACATTGATTTGCCATCATTATTCATTGCCACTCCCGGACCCAGGGATCGCAAACAATGCGATTTAATGAACTTTTGAAATTAGGGATATGTTGTTGTGGAAAATCTTCTCGAACTCTTTAGCATCTTCAACAGCATCTAAGTTGATGTATGTTTCAATATCATCATCATTCATGATGTAGAAATTATGTAAAATGCAGGTACACTTGACCATTTTACACACACGGTTGAAATGTGAGGGCTTCTTATTTCCTGAAGTCTTCGAAAACGAACCTTTATACGACCTTTGGCCCTTTCGACAACTTGACGTGAAGACATGCAACTCTGTTACAGTGTTTTTGCGGTGGTATCAATGTCTTGTATCTCTGAATGGTGTCAACATCCATGGCTGCAATGGATACGCACTGTCCCTTATAATGTACATTCCTTCTGGTATAAGTTGGGCTGCTGAGGTATACGGTTCAGAGTTACGAAGTACACAGGCATCATGAGTTGATCCAGGCCAACCTACAAAAGCATCATTGATAATCATGTGATCATCAACAACTAATTGAAGTTGTACTAAAGGGTGGCTTTTAACACGATTTGAACTAATTTGGGATAATTGGATGATGAAGTAATGTCGATTTAATCTACAAATGTTATCTCATCTGCTTTTCTTTTTATATTATACACTTGCTTTTATGAGTAATTTGCGATATTGCAACATTCAGCTATATGGCACCAAACACTTTTGAAAAATTTGCAAAATATGAAAATCCAATTATCCCAAATTAGTTCCAATCGTGTTTTTTCCTATTGAGATAATCATCATCTTAGCCTAGTAAATTTGTGATTCTCATATAAGTACTATCAATTACCTCAACTACACCTAGTATCCTCTGCTGTTGTTGAATTGATTTGGCAATACCAATCATCCGCTCCTTATCAGGCCATTACAATGATCTTATTATAGAAAAACAAAACAGAAACAATATTAGAAAAGAAAATTGAAAAAATTGTCTTCAGTTTTGCTGCGTCTCCTTGTCAAATATATATATTTTTATCCCCTAAATTGCATTGCTACTTCTTATCTCTGTTGTTAATAGGTCTCGTCAGTCTGTTTTTGTCTGGCTTAATTTCATTTGAAATAAATATATTTCATCACAAATAAATATAATAACATTTCATTACAAATAAATATGAGGAACTAAGGCCAGGAAGAACTGAAAAAATTGGTTCTCAAATTTGCCACTTCTACTTTTAAAATTTCAATTTTTTCCGTTTGAAAATGCCCTACAGTTTATTGTAAATTTTTTTGTACGTGAGTTGCTACTCAGTCTGGTTCGTTCTCTGGTCTGTTTTAGGTACAGCTTGAATGAATAAATAAATAAAGCAAAATTTTGTTTTTGTGTCTGTGCTACAGTATGCATTTGCAATTGATAGGCTTTCAATTTCGTAAAATAGTCGTGAATTTAACCAGTAAGTAAACAAATGGCCTCACCAATGATGTTGTTAGGACCAAAAAATCCAAGGACAAATTGAATTTTTTCCTCTGGCCAGAATAGTTTGTTATTTTTCAATTACATAGTACACACTTTCATTACCAAGCATTCAGTTTCTTAACATAATTGTCCCGTTGAAGTGGTAATTTATTAAAAAACTTATTGTTTGCTGCTTCTGTCATTCACGTTATGAGTAATTTGCGATATTGCAACATTAAGCTATATGGCACCAAACACTTTTGAAAAATTTGCAAAATATGAAAATCCAATTATCCCAAATTAGTTCCAATTGTGTTTTTTCCTATTGAGATAATCATCATCTTAGCCTGGTAATTTTGTGATTCTCATATAAGTACCATCAATTACCTCAACTACACCTGGTATCCTCTGCTGTTGTTGAATTGATTTGGCAATACCAATCATCCGCTCCTTATCAGGCCATTCAATGATCTTATTATAGAAAAACAAAACAGAAACAATATTAAGAAAAGGAAAATTGAAAAAAATTGTCTTCAGTTTTGCTGCGTCTCCTTGTCAAATTATATCTATTTTTTATCCCCTAAATTGCATTGCTACTTCTTTTCTCTGTTGTTAATAGGTCTCGTCAGTCTGTTTTTGTCTGGCTTAATTTCATTTGAAATAAATGTATTTCATCACAAATAAATATAATAATATTTCATTACAAATAAATATGAGGAACTAAGGCCAGGAAGAACTGAAAAAATTGGTTCTCAAATTTGCCACTTCTACTTTTAAAATTTCATATTTTTTTCCGTTTGAAAATGCCCTACAGTTTATTGTAAATTTTTTTGTACGTGAGTTGCTTCTCAGTCTGGTTCGTTCTCTGGTCTGTTTTAGGTACAACTTGAATGAATAAATAAATAAAGCAAAATTTTGTTTTTGTGTCTGTACTACAGTATGCATTTGCAATTAATAGGCTTTCAATTTCGTAAAATAGTCGTGAATTTAACCAGTACGTAAACAAATGGCCTCACCAATGATGTTGTTAGGACCAAATAATCCAAGGACAAATTTATTTTTTTCCTCTGGCCAGAATAGTTTGTTATTTTTCAATTACATTGTACACACTTTCATTACCAAGCATTCACTTTCTTAACATAATTGTCCCGTTGAAGTGGTAATTTATTTAAAAAACTTATTGTTTGCTGCTTCTGTCATTCAAGTCCCCCAAATGGACCGTTTCCTATGATTAAGCTATTAACTTTAGGGTAGGTGGCTGGAAGACTTTGTTTTTTCCATTTTTGTTTTTGTTGGCTGTGACCTACAGAAACACTAAAATTCATAAATTGACACAAAAGTTTGAAAATGCAACAAATCTATTTGAATAGATTTTTCTAAATTACTGGAAACAGTTTATTATGCTTCTGCCAACCAATTCAAAGCACGAGCTTTTCGTATCAGCAATTACCCATGATTAAGCAATGACTCCGTCGCAGGAGGGTATACACTCGATATTGGTACAGTTCGCTCCATAAAGCACTCGCCTATCGGCTCGTGCGATATGTCGCGCACTGTACCAACATCTCGCGTATACCCTCCTGCGGCGGGGGTTATTGCTATTACTAGTATATTATATCAACTTGTGTGTTTTTGTTGTCTTGCTTTGGTATTTTCGTCACTTTAAGCCCCAAATGCAGAAAATGGATGTATGAGAGATCGAACGTCGGAAATTCAGCGTCCAAGACCGAGCATTTTTATAAGTTTGGATCGCGTTGACAACAGACGCACACAGTATCCTATAACATTCGCATTACGTTCATCAACATTGCATTTTATTCACATGCAACGCGAATACTAACCTCCGACCTGCTGCAGACACAGGTCATGAAGTATACAAATATGTAATTAGCTGAAATAAAAATATTATAGTTCTTTGACTGCTGTCATTGTATCACCACTTTATATAGCAAGTGTAATTACCTTTCGCCAAGTCCTTCAAGCCCCATATGCCGAACTGTGAAAGCTCATTAGATATGCAAATTATAAATTATCTGACATGAAAATGTGAAATGACTTTCGATATTGTTTTGACCTGATATAATCATCAATGTACATAGCATGTTTTGCCAACTTTGATCAAGTAAATCCCAGTATATATCCGTAATGAGAAAAGATCATTGAAAATGCAAATTACAAATTGGCTGAAGAAAAAGTGCTTAATGACTTTCAATAATGTTGTATCATAGTATCTTTAATGTATATAGCAAGTTTCATCAACTATGGTCCAGTCAATTCAGACATATATCCCTAATTAGCAAAGTTCATTAGGAATTGGCTGAAGAGAAAATGCTTAATGATTTTCAATAATGTTGTATTATTATAGTGTCTTTAATGTACATAGCAAGTTTCATCAATTTTGATCAAGTCAGTTGAGATATATATCCCTGTTTATGAAAATTCATTTAATATGCAAATTAGGAATTGGTTGAAGTAAAAATGTCTTTTGACTTTCAATAATGTTATATCACAGTATCTTTGATGTATATAGCAAGTTTTAACAACTACAATCAAGTTAATTCAGATATATATATCCATAATTAGCAAAGTCCATTGAATATGCAAATTAGGAATTAGGTGAAGTTAAAATGCTTAATGACTTTCAATAATGTTAAATCATAGTATCTTCAATATACATACCAAGTTTGGTCAATTTTGATCAAGTTAAATCAGATATATATCCCTTATTAGGAAAATTCATTAAATATGCAAATTAGCAACTTCCTTTCATGTCACCCCTTCCCACTACTGATATATCTTTGTATGATGAACATTTGTAGCAAATCTCATCAAATTGTCTGCAGTCGTTTTTAATGTATATCCGTTTTTTTCTAAAATCATTATTTATGCAATTGAGCAAAATGTATGCAAGCTACACCCACAAAAAACTAATCAGTTCTTGCCATTTGCAAACTAAATCTATGTTCCAGATTTCATTCTGATCTGATCAGCCGTTCTTGAGATATCGGGCCAACAGACAGACAGACAGACAGACAGACATCGCTGCGACATATACTCACGTGAGTGAACAAAAAAAGAAAGAAAAAACCCGTGGAGGCCACTTTTATGTTGTCAAACGTGTGTGAAGACCTCAAAGTGGTCCCTGACTTCAAAGTGGTCCCCATCCTAAATGTCCGGTAAGATAGGGGTTAAACTCAAGTCTGGCGACACCTACCGCATAATGGACGCTTTTGTTGTCACACGGACGTTTCCGATGTAATATCAGCTGCTATTTTAGTATTTAATACCTAGAGTTGGGAAAATGTACAAAATAAGGGCTGTGCACAGAATTAACAATGGGGAGGGCTAGTGTCTATATCAATCATGACTTATCTATAAAATGACTCATTTGAAGTCATATCGCTATTTGGAAGTCATTCTAATCGCTGCTCGTAAATACATAAACGGATATGAAATACAATTTGCAGCATTGCTGTGGCGTATCAATCGCACTTGCGGGTCAAAAATTCATCGCCACAAGCCAGCCCATAGACATTTTTGGTAGTGTACTTCGACCGGTACTATAACACTGGTCAGTTCACGACCCATTGTCTACTTCTGCTAGCTACCTCAATAATATAAACATGTATTTTCAACCGTTTTCCCGTGAGCCGACGTCCACGAATTCTGCAACGTTTGCCCTCTCGCGTAATTGAATACTTTGGGTCTTTCAAAAGTTCAGAACCGAGCAGAAACAGTCGACGGCTCTTAAAAAAAGCTGAAATTATAGATGTTGCCACATTCAACATAATTAATGGAAGTAGGCGATGAGTCATAGATAGTCAGAGATAAAGTAGGTACATGTTCATTTATTCAAAGACTAAGCTATTTCATTATTTTGCGAGGTAAATAAAAAAAAACGATTGGTGTCGTAGTAAACTACAGAAAAGGTCTATGGACAGATTAACAGTGGTTCTGAAGCGATATCCCTTGACACGAATGCAATCTATAGGCCTCAGCATTATGCTACGAATGCACAGATGTAAAATACACCAGAATAGGGCTCGAGGCCAATATTTTAGGGGGATATTTTTCTTAATTTTTTTTACAAAGATATCCAATACCTACCATAGAAAGTGACGCGATTGAAGTAATACATTACCTAAAAGAAGTTGAATACAGCAGGCGGAGCGTAAAATTATCCGAATTTTCACGGGACACCTTTGAAGTCAAGAGGACGCTTTTGAAGTCAAACTGATTTCTTTATTCTTTACTAAAAGTTTGAAAAAACAGGAAGTGTACTCTTGTCTTATTTATACCTGATACTTAACAGGTCGCATATTCAATTCTAAAATCAAAACATTCTTTCTTTAACATAAACGATATTGAATACAGCACAGAGAGCGTAAAATCATCGCAAGTCTTTGGGGACCACCTTGAGGTCCACCTTGAGATCAAAAGGACACTTTTGGAGTCAAACTGATTTTCTTTATTCAATACCAAAAGTTGGACAAAATCAAAGAAGTGTACTATAGTTTTATTAATACCTGATACTTCACAGGTCGCATGTTACATTTTTCAAGTCAACACATTCTTTCTTTAACGTAAACGATGTTGAATAAAGCAGACAGAGTGTAAAATCATTCGATTTTCCCGGGGACCACTTTGAAGTCAAAAGGACACTTTTCGAGTCAAAGTGATTTTCTTTAAGCAATACTAAAAGTTGACAAATATCCAAGGAAGTGTACTATAGTCCTATTAATAACTGATACTTCATAGGTCGCATGTTACATTTTTCAAGTTAGAACATTGCTTCAATTACGCAAAAGAAGTTGAATAAAGCAGACAGAGTGTACAATCATTCGATTTTCCCGGGGACCACTTTGAAGTCAAAAAGACACTTTTGGAGTCAAACTGATTTTCTTTATTCAATACCAAAAGCTGGACAAAATCAAGGAAGTGTACTAAAGTTTTATTAATACCTGATATTTCACAGGTCGCATGTTACATTTTTCAAGTCAACACATTCTTTTTTTAACATAAACGATGTTGAATACAGCAGAGAGACAGTAAAATCATCCCAAGTTTTCGGGGACCAGTTTGAAGTCAAAAGGACACTTTTGGAGTCAAATTGATTTTCTTTATTCAATACTAAAAGTTGACAAATATCCAAGGAAGTGTGCTATAGTCCTACTAATACCTGATACCTCACAAGTCGCATGTTACATTTTTCAAGTTAGAACATTGCTTCAATTACGCAAAACAGGTTGAATAAAGCAGACAGAGTGTACAATCATTCGATTTTCCCGGGGACCACTTTGAAGTCAAAAGGACACTTTTGGAGCCACAATGATTTTCTTTATTCAATACTAAAAGTTGACAAATATCCAAGGAAGTGTACTATAGTCCTATTAATAACTGATACTTCATAGGTCGCATGTTACATTTTTCAAGTTAGAACATTGCTTCAATTACGCAAAAGAAGTTGAATGAAGCAGACAGAGTGTACAATCATTCGATTTTCCCGGGACCACTTTGAAGTCAAAAGGACACTTTTGGAGTCAAACTGATTTTCTTTAAGCAATACTAAAAGTTGACAAATATCCAAGGAAGTGTACTATAGTCCTATTAATAACTGATACTTCATGGGTCGCATGTTACATTTTTCAAGTTAGAACATTGCTTCAATTACGCAAAAGAAGTTGAATAAAGCAGACAGAGTGTACAATCATTCGATTTTCCCGGGGACCACTTTGAAGTCAAAAGGACACTTTTGGAGCCAAACTGATTTTCCTTATGCAATGTTAAAAGTTGGACAAAAAAGGAAGTGTACTATAGTTTTATTAATACCTGATACCTCACAGGTCGCATGTTACATTTTTCAAGTCAACACATTCTTTCTTTAACATAAACGATGTTGAATACAGCAGAGAGACCGTAAAATCATCCCAAGTTTTCGGGGACCACTTTGAAGTCAAAAAGACACTTTTGGAGTCAAACTGATTTTCTTTATTCAATACTAAAAGTTGACAAAAATCCAAGGAAGTGTACTATAGGCCTATTATACCTGATACTTCACAGCTGGCATGTTACATTTTTCAAGTCAACAATTCTTTTTAATTTTCCTTAAAAGAAGCTGAACATAGCAGATGGAGCATGTAATCAAGTGGAATTTCCGTGGACACCTTTACGGACGTTTTGGTGCAATATGTATTTTTTCAATACAATACCAAATGTGTGATAATTCAGTAGAAATGTAGAATAATCCTACAAGTAACTCTGTCTTATAAACTCAATCGCATACACACATACAAATGGACGTTGAGCATTATTTAGCCAAAAAAATCTTTACTGAACTGTACATAAATTTTAACAGTAGAGTAAAGCACAAGAGCAGTTTTTCTCTATAAAGTAAAATAACTACTTTCAATAACCGGAAAAATGAGATAAAGGGCATCAATTTCACAAAAATAAAAGCAAATTACCTAAAGGCCAATACAGTCCTGTTGTGCTATGTAGAGAATAGCTTTTTGTGACACATATGTTTATGAAGATAGATACCTTTGATAGCACATTTCAAAAAATGTCAAAAAAGCTGCATTACCACTAATACAAAATTGAAAATATTATTATAATTTGAACATCACAGTAAGATTATCCCTGAGAACAAATCAGCCAGTGGTATGAGATGAGTAATGTTTAGAGAAAGAGATTTTTCGATCAATAATGGAAAACATAGCATCAATGACACTTGGTTCTCATTTGATTTGATGAGGCAGGCCACAGTGTGTATACTTAACTATGTTTACCCTTGGCAACATGCATACAGTTTCATAGCCATTGGAAGAGGGATTTCGGAAAAAATGATTTTTGACCAAATATGGGAAAAGTTGCGCAAAAATGCCTATATGAAAATATTCACCAAAAATTTGAAGACACTCAACCGAGGTTGACAGTGTGCTCACATTCGGTTTGAATTGGTAAATTCAAGAAATATTTAAACCAGAAAAACAAGAATGACAAAAGCAAAGGTCTGCAACTTAGGTACTGGAGGTCGCCTTTGGGAACATGCATATCATCTTATATAGCAACGGGACAAGCAGATCCTACATACAGAAAGCAACATCAACAAAAAAATTAGCCAGAGAAGCTTGACAAAAAGAAAAGGTGGGAGAGTGGGGAAAATAAAGAGTGGGAAAAAATGTACAAGGGATCTGGTAAAAAGTAATGCTACCTCATCAATCTTCTAGCCCCTACCCCCTCCTGAATATCAAATGTTCAACCCCTTACATAAAACCAGCTGACAGGAAATGTATTTACAACCTTGGGAATGTTTTAATTAATGCTATGAGTGCTATCATTCAAATGTAAACAACACTTAAAAAATCAGTTACAGATAGTGAAATGCCTTCCACTGTGGGGGGGGGGGGGGATTACAACATCTGGAATTATCCTGGATCCTAATTTCTCATCAGTTCTTATGTGTCTTAACATGCAAAAGTTGCAAAAATTGGTTCGCAATGAAAATATTTACTTCAACTTTGTTTTCTGGATCAAATTTTACTACAAATTGATATTAAATATGACAAAATTATGTTCACAGCCTTTGAAACTCTCTCACAACATATCCTGGGTTGGTGTAGGTCATTTAAGGTCACAAACTGAGAAAATTACCTAAAATATAAAAATTTGGGGGTTTCCCAACACTTTGAGCAGAAAATTTATCAAATAACATCCCTTGGGACTTTTGTACCAAATTACAAAGCTATCAGACAAGTAATTTTGAGAACAAGTTGGCTGTCCAGGAGCTTTAAAAAGAAAATATTTTTTAAGATTTTTTGACCAAAAATGACAAAAATTGCCCCAAAACAGTAATATTTCCAATTTTGTCGTAACTTCAACAATTAGAAGGGTAACACCCTTGTAAACATCCAATCCAAATTTGAGAGCAATTGGGCTAGCGGTTTCTGAAAAGAAGAAATTTTACTTAAAATGAGAAAAATAACCAAAAAATTCAGCAAAAATACAAAATTCCAGATATCTTCACAATATTCATAAAACTGATTTTCATCAACCTGAGGAACCTGTATACTAAATATCAAAGCTATCAGATTTGTTGTTTTTGAATAAAAAAATTTTTGACCAAAAATTCAGATTCCGAAAATTGCCCTAAAATTACAAATATGAAAATTTCAATTCAATTTGTATAAACTTGACTGAGGTCATCCTGAGGAACATGTATACAAACTTTCAAAATAATCAGATGAGTGGTTTCAGAAAAAATACCGCAATTATACGGTGTCGCTCAAATTTGATCAGAATTGGTATATACCAGTATGGGTTACCAATGATCAACAATAAATGTTGTTTCTATCTGTTCAGTGGAGGAAAATTCTACGTTGATGTTATGGCAATGATTTCTGCACAGTACAACCAGAAAAACAACAAGAAATATTTAAACCAGAAAAACAAGAATGACAAAAGTAATTAAGGTCTAACTTTTGGTACTGGAGGTCAACTTTAGCAACATGCATAGCAGAAACAAGCCCCTCTTAGTTTAGTATAAACGGTCTTCCCCAATCTACTGTCTATGGTTGCAGCTGGTCTGTTAATATGTAAGAGTTCATAAACAATGACAGGAAACGAGTCAAGATCAGTGGAGTTTGCCTGTTTCTCACTGGCATGCCTCCTGCACATTTGCTGGATTTCACTTTTTCTTACCTCATTTGCACATTTTTGACACTGATGTGTTCATTTGAACAAATTCACATCTGAACCCCTGCATCTACCTGTACACCAAATACTGAGATGGTAGCTTTGGCGGTATGGGAGCCGTTGTGTGTGACGGACATACATCTGCACATACCCACAAATAAAAAGACATACAGACATGCAAATCAGATGCAAATGAAATGATTCAGCTTAAAAGATAACCTCACATTGGTACACCAAATGTGAGCTAAAAAACATTTTTTTACTAAAAACTGAAAAAATAACCCCAAAAATAGAAACATGCAAATTTCATCCGAAATTTGAAAGAGCTAATTTAGAATACCTAAAGGAACCTGCACACCAAGTTTCAACCCAATCTAACCAACGTTTATAGAGTTTTAGCAATTTGCAGTGTTTTTTCTTTTTTCCCCTCATTTGCATATTTTTGACACTGACAAGTTCATTTGAACAAATTCACATCTCCATCCCTAGGTGCACCTGTATACTAAATACTAAGACAGTAGGTGCTGTGGTTTAGGTGTTTTTGATGTGGACGGACATACATACATACATACATACACACAGACATGCAAATCGGATGCAAATGAACTGATTCAGCTTATATGATAACCTCACATTGGTATACCAAATGTGAGCTAAAAATTAAAAAAAATATATTCTCAAATCATATTTTTCATCTACGCAACAAATAGCAAATCAGTAAGTACTGCGGTTATCAAGATATTTGAGTGACTGGACGCCTCACAAACGGACATACATACATACTGACAACGGATGCCGGACAGATACCCATCCCAATAGCTTCAAAAGACTATCGTATAGTAGCTAAAAATGAAAATTTCACCACAATACTAATGAAAATCACCATAAACATCCTACATACAGAGTTTCAACAAAATCTAGACTGCCGTTACAGAGTTTAAGCGTTTGCTGGATTTTCTCTGTTTTCTACCACATTTCTTTTTTTTACCTCATCATCATATTTTGAAGACTGACACTTTCAATTGAACAAATTCACATCTCCACCCCCAGGTGCACCAGTACACCAAATACTACAATGGTAGTGCTGCGGTTTTTGAGTTTTCGATGTGCACGAAGATAGCATGCACACATACTAACATACATAAATGTAGACACCGCTGACCTACCATAAAACTCTTTTTGGTATATACATATACCCAAAATGTGAGCTAAAAATTGTCCTGAAAATAGAAAATTGTGGATTTATCAAAATTTGAACATTTCACAATTTGATCATCCCTATGAACCTGTATAACAAATATCAGTGCTGTCAGACAAGGGGTTTTGGTGTAAAAAATTCTATTTTGTTTCAGCCAAACCTTAAAGCCCCATACAGCAGCAAATGTGTTGTAAACGAATCTCAAATTATCCTCAGTTTTCCAAGGGTTTTCTTCAAGTAAGACACATTAAAGAACAAAAAAGTGTACAACACTGTCGATAGCCTAAGAAGTAGCATTTAAATTCAAACTTTTAACATGATTTTAGATTTTCCAAGAATTTCAAAAAACAGGTCATTGACAATGACATAGTCCCCACTTGTAATAGGAGTATTACTCTTGATGGGGCAGGGAAATGTGGTCATTAAGAAGTATCACTTGAGTGTATATGTTCAGATCTATGGGCACATAGGTCTATGTCATTGTTCCCAATTTGAAACAAGAGGCATGTCTAAGTTATGGTTCTAAATCGGGAAAAAAGATCAGACCTCTAGCTGTATTCGCCAGCCAAGAAATACATATGCGCATAATAAATGAGGTACAAGATGTGACATCTTAAGGTCTATTAATCCTATCAAAATTGAAGCGTAAAGAACTTGTGGTTACTGAGTTGTGCATATATATGTATAATCAAGGTCAAAGGTCATCAAGGTCACGTGACATTTTGTCAAAAAAAATTGTATTGCTAAGTTATCCCTATATACCAAAAATCAGACCTCTAGCTCTATTGGCTCGCTCAAAATTAGATATGCACATAATTAATGAGGTACAATATGTGGCGTCATAAGGTGTCCCATCATACCAAATAAGAAGGGTGTAGCACTTGCGGTTACTGAGTTATGGACAAATATGTATATTTGAGGTCAAAGGTCACCAAGGTCACGTGACATTTTGTCAAAGTGTCTGAGATATCTGCGTGAACGGATGGGTGAACAGATGGACTCACGGACGGATATGTCCCAATCTATAAGCCCCCTGGACTTTATCTGTGGGGACTAAAAACTGTGTCACTGCATCCTTTTTGCAATATGAATACGATGAGAAACTAAATTTTTATTTTTCTTGGCCTTATACATGGGAGTCTATGGAGAGCTGCCTTATACATGGGAGTCTATGGAGGTGTAAACTAAAAAGTCCTCTAGAAGGCCAAATTTGATCACATTGTGAAACAAATTGTTGTGCATCTGTATGAGGTAGGGTACTATACTTGTACCAAGTTTGAGCAAAATCGATCCAGTCGTCTCTGAGATATCTGCGTGAATGGACGGATGGACACACGCATGGACGGACGCACGCACGGACATGACCAAACCTATAAGTCCCCCCGGACGGTGTCCTTTGGGACTAATAATCATATGACAGGAAAATACATTCGTGTGTTGTGCATTAAGTAAATGGCATCATACTTGTTTCTGGTATGATCATGGTGTGTATGTGCGGGGAAATACTGGGTTTTTTTTACTTTTCTGTTGGTCACCAATTTTTGAGTACGTCATCAGTTTATTATTCAGCCTGTTAAAACGTGTAGGCATGGTCCAAATCAGCAAGCAGTGATAACTCTGATCTTTCCACATCATTTCCAAGAACTCTGTTATCTGGAGAGATTAAAATTGAAAAATTTATTACCAGTAAGCAAATCAATCCAGTCATCATTATCAGAAGATAAAATGTATGCAAATTAAGAAAGAAACACAAATATAATCTCTTTTTGGTATTTATATACACACCAAATATGAGCTAAAAACCGACTCAAAGCAGGTCTGTTCATTAAAAGCAAATATGTAAAATTATGACTACGGTAAGTATTGAAATGGAGACATAACAAAATACATAAATGAGTACACTATAGGTGTAACCGTAAAGACTCAAATTGTGTGCTGAACACACATGAGGCTGAGATTGGGGATTTGGCTCAGCGGTTTTATCTATGGCTTCTGCGCTAGGTGACTGGTGCTATACGTTGTGAGTTCAAATCCGACTGAAACCACAATATATTACAAGAGTGTATGGACACAAATTCCATGAGCACAATCATATTGTATTAAGTTTAGATTGTCAGCTTGAATTTACAGCTAGACATCAGTTAAGACTGATGACACAGTCCTTGACGTAAAAGAACTTTAGTCATTCAAAGTCATTGAAATGTACGTTGTACCAATGATGTGAAATGACCTAAGTTACAATGAAAACAATGTCAAGGCATGTAGAGTACGAACTAAACACATGGAAACTAGACAATATGGCTGCCTCCAAGTGCTAAATTTGCTTTCCTGTGCGTGCATGATACAGCCTTGGGGCTTAGTGGGCCAGGGTCGGGTGTTGGAGTATATTTCTATTCTTTCAAGTATCATCATAAATCCCTGACAAACTGTGTTTAAAACCCTTTCCCCAAAATACCACGGACAGGTAAAAAAAATCTAAGTTGGCAAAGAGCAGTCGGGGGGGGGGTCCACTTCCATTACTTGCCAATATGCATATGTGCTGCCCAATGGGGGTGGGTATTTCAGCAACTTGGTCCAAAATGGGGGGGGTCAATTCCACTGTAAACCATGGTCTAGAATGGGGTTGAAGTTTGAGTGCCACACAAGAACAAATTTCAACAGTCTGTTCCCATCTCGCTAGCAGGGTCCTGAGCTGCACTCAATAAGCATGGATATCTTTTCTGTGGCAGGGGAACCATTACAGAGACCCCCTGGCTTAAAGTAAATATGGACTTTGTTTTAAAACATTGTCACTGATTTGTCAGAACTCTACATATGGCAAAATACCCAAACAAAGTGGCTCTACTGCTCCTAGTATTATTCAGGTCGACCATGGCCATATGAAGTAATATTGCTCAGGGCTCCCGATACCTATTCGCCAATTCGCCAAATTCGAAAGAAAGTTAAAAATGGCTACAAAAATTCCTGTTTGGCTAATGCAGTGGCTATTGAATTCTTCGACCTCTTCAACAGAAAACTACACCTAACAATAAAATGTTGTAAGATGTTGAAACAGTTTACCCTCCTTCTTACAAAGTTGCAATGTATTGAAACAGTTTACTCTCCTTTCTACAAAGTTACAAATTCCCTGGTACGTAAAACAAACACTGTTGCTGTTCAATACTACAATACATCATGGATGTAACGTCCGCGCGCGTCCATGAATACATTGAGGCCTGCTTTGCCTCTGTGAGTCCTGGGTCGTCCTTGAGTCTATAAAAAAGTTTTACCTACTTTGCTGTATCAAAATTTGGCCTGCAACTATTCAGTTTGATAGTAAAAACCATAATTTCAAAGGAAACTTTCACAAACAGAGTCATCATACAAAGGAAAAGGAGAAAAACTGAGGTTTTCTGAAAGGTCAAGTCTAGGTCATCTCATCATGTGATGTCATGCATGAAGACCCCCTAATTACACAATTATGGTTCACAAGAAACCACCTAGGGTGGTCCAATAGGTGAAAGGTAATTTTGCTGCCTTCCAATTTAAATGGCATTCACCTTGACTGACTCCCATTCGGCCTACTTTCAAACTGCTATAACTTATACAAGAAATTATGTGATTCTGAATGATTTTAATATTTCTGTAGATTCCACCAGTTTAATGATCTAGAAGTGAACATCACCAGACATTTCTTGATGATATCAAAATATCAAATGAAAATATATCTGGGCTAAAATGTTATCATAATCATTAAAACAATGAATGCCCTCAAACAGTGAGTAATTTAAATGAACATATATCGTTGTGTCTTGTTTTACAAGAGTTTTGTTTGGCCCAGCCCTTTTTGTCTCAAGAAAAGTACTTACACTCAAGATGCTATTTCAGCCTGCTTGATCACAACTATGACATACAAGTAAAACAATAATCGTATCTACACTGCCATTGTGCTATACCATAAATGCTGTCTTCTGCATGGAAAATTGTTTTACTTGTGTGGCTCAAACATTTAGGTTAATATGGAAGACTGCATAAATTTGCCACATGAGAAGCCTGTAACTTATGACAAGCTATCATACTGTGAATACTATAACTGAATGTGGCAGAAATATTCAATCTGTACCTCTTGTAATATACACTTAACATTGCTACCAGATTTTTAGAATTCAATTGCTACTTAATTTTATTTCTGGTGTTTAAGTTTACCACAAAAAATGAAAAAGGATTTCTATCCCTGCAATGTCATAAAAACACTGATTATAAATGCAAAAACTAAACACATATTTCTTTAATGTAAAAACCATCATTAACATCATACAAAACATCTTGATTTGTAAAATTAGGGACTCCTGAATGACGAGAAAGCTGTTGCCACACTTGAGATCATAAACTGGCTAAAAGTTACTCAAAATGGCTAAAAGATTTTTGATTTGGCTAAAGAGTTGGCTAATCATTTTGGCGACTTAGGGGGAGCCCTGTTGCTCTACAGACAAACAGCGAGGTTTGTTGTGAATTGTAATTTAAAAAAAAACACCAGTCAGACTGTAACTGCAGATAACTGATAATTTGCAGAAGCTGGACCAAAATTTGGTGAGAGTGAAAGGCATTTTCTTTCACAAAGTTTTTAGTATTTCCTCATGATTTTTCGGAATCATGGCTTGGCCAGCAACAAAATAGCTCTAAACGCAGTATAAGCTTACAGTGGTAGGCTTTGCCGGGGCAAATACTTGCTTTTTCCGTTTTAAAAATGTTGACGCTATGACTGTTGACCTGGGTCAAAGGTCATAAAGGTCTAAAATGGGGTCCTAAAACAACGAGATTTTAGGTCTAAAATGGGCCCTGGGTTTTATACCTGCGGCCGCACACCTCTACCACTTCTCTGAACAAGTACTCCCCCCGAGAGAGGTACAGCAGTTCTAGCTCTGCGTATGTATATAACGCCGGAAACACACAGCATCGTACGCAGGGCCATCATTCATTGTGCGATGTTTCTGTGTAAGTTCACAGTGTAATTTGATTTTGGACGAAGACAATCAGCACTCGCACACACGCGTTCTGTTTACTGGATAGTTTGTATAAGTGTAGTTTATGCTACGTTCCGATGTTCTGTTCCGTAAAAGTCTACGGAACAGAACGTCGGAACCATGGTCGGAACGTAGCATAAAACAAACTACCCAGTAAATAGCTCTGCATGGCCATGGCAGGGCTGTGTATTAACGGCGACGGCATTATACGACCTCCCAACACATGTGGTGGGAGGCCGTATAACGCCGGTAACACATAGCCCTGCGTACAGGTCTGGTGTTTCCCGGCGTGATACTGCCTCTACCACATGTGGTGGGAGGCCGTTATAACGCCGGTAACACATAGCCCTGCGTACAGGTCTGTGTGTTCCCGGCGTGATACTGCCTCCACCACATGTGTGGAGGCAGTATCACGCCGGGAACACACAGACCTGTACGCAGGGCTACGGTAACACACAGCCCTGCCATGCAGAGCTACCCAGTAAACAGAACGCCTGTATGCGAGTATGAAATATAACGTCGAGCAACAAGATTGAAATTAATGACTGTTTGAGCTGGTACTCACTCAGTAAACTGCTAGGCCATATGGACATCCGCGTATCTGTACAGTGATCGGTTGGTCGCTGGTCTCGCCCATGCCGTGTGCAGCGCAATCTCCCATGATGCTAATATGAGACACCCTAACCAGGTGAAAAAATCGGACGCGCAGTTTCGGCTGGCTTCGCATTGTAAAATGCATCGGAATTTTGAAAAAGTAATAAAAGTGAGCGCATATATCAAAAAGGACCAAAATAACAGATTAGTATTGGCAATGTTACAAAGTTTAACAACTTTATGCAAATATAGGAATGGAAAAATCCCTGGAATGCGTAAAATTTCAGTTCAATTACAACTACGGGGACCACTTTGAAGTCAGGGACCACTTAGAGGTTTTCACAAACGTGTCACTTGTTGGGGGAGGGGGGTCACACTCGATTTGAAGTTGCACAGCTTCTTAAAAGCTTACAGGGAACACTGATCGTATCCTACACTTTTTATGCTTGGTGATAATGAAGTGAGTTCTTCAAATTTCAAACAAACATTTTGTACAATATAATACTGCAGATTCTCAGTTTAGGCTAAAATAGGGTTTTAACAGGTCTACATGTTGTCTTTGACGGGAAATTTTGCTTGGAAAATAAGTGAGTCAGTATTATGTAGTACCACCTCGAGACAATAAAGAATCGAAAATAATTACTTTCCAAAACCCTTACCACGAAAGTGATTGGAAATCGAGCTTATATGTGTAGAACTCTGTGTATGGTTTTTATGTTTGATTTTCAACAGTCAGGTTAGTATGACTTGAAAGCAAATTGTATTAATATTGTCTTACTTCAGACCTCGTTTCAGGTGTGCGGTCTCTCAGTATTTCCAACTTCAACGTGGTTAGGGTTCAATGCTCTAGGCTAGGAGCACTTGCAGACGGCTGAATCTCTCAGTCTAGCTTTACTGCTTTTTTATGACTGTCTTCATCTAAATCAACAAAAATACACAATATCAAATCAATAATTGATTTGAGAATTTTTGCGGGTTTCTTTACATTGTGTCTGTAAAATTCTTCGTCCATATTCAGACGTAGCTGTACCATAGCTGTAGCTGCCCCTTTTGGCCTTTTCGTTTGGGTATCACTGACAGCTGACATAAGTAATATTTGTTCTTTGTGGATGTATCTTGACTTACATGAGCGCTCTCTCGGCTGTTATCTAAAATTCCAGCATTGATGCATTGAGTTCGTCGAAAGCAACACCCTACATGCAATTCCATCTATGGGCACGGTCCTCCTCTAGTAGTAGTAGTAGTAGTAGTAGTAGTAGTAGTAGTAGTAGTAGTAGTAGTAGTAGTAGTAGTAGTAGTTGTTGTTTACTTGTTTGTTTTTGTTTTCTTTTTGACCATTTTTAATTTTTTCCTGTTTTTCATCTACTTGTTTACTGGTATTCTGTCAGAGTTCCCTGTGGTTTTATTTTGACCTCTGACTCTTTGCTTTGGCCAATTATGTGGCATCGGTGTCTGCAATACACTTGACAAAATGCTTGATATACAACATTATATTACCATGCCCTGCCCAGTCGCATTTTGATTGGTCGAGCTGAACCACGTGACTGACCACAAATACACAGTAATGGTTTGCTTACATGCCCGTGAATATGAATAATAAGATTAACAACTCAAAGTATCGTAACTTTACACCTCAAACGTAAATCATAATCAATCACAAAATAAAATGGAGCACTTGTAGGTCAAGTTGAGATACTTTTTCCTGAAAACATCTCCGGATTTGCCAATTTTTTACAGCGCGCGTGATAGTGCGTCGCGTATTGCTCAGTTTCTGGGGCCCAGTTGTCGTTCGCTCCTGAAATTTTCGAAAATTTTGACGATTTTCTTGGGTTCGCTGATAATATAATGGAAATAACAGACTCCGCTCTGACCATTAACGTTTATTTGTGGGCGCGGGCTCGAGGAAAGCCAAATTAACGGGCTCGGCAAGCCTCGCCCGTTAATTTTTGGCTTTCCTCTCGCCCTTGCCCACAAATAAACGTTAATGGTCAGCGCGTCGCCCGTTATTTCTATAATATGCAAACATATACTGACTCTGTACATTTGTCAAATACGTTAAGTATACATGTACGTATACTTATAAAATGCACAAATACAGTATACCCTTGATGTGCAAAGATCTGCTTTACGTATACTCTTGTTCAGCATAGCTATATGCTATGTATATTGACGTATTGATATGTTTCATATACAAAGATATACGTTGCGAATACCACTAATTTTTTGTTCCATATACGTCAATATTATACGTGAATATACTGAATGTATATCAAGCATACACAATACGCGGAACTGTAGCGGCAACCATATAAATGTTCGTGAAATGCTTTCTTTACGTTGTGTTTCATTGCAAGTGAAAGGCATCAATGGTACGGATCGAACCACGACCTCAAGTTGTAAGGGAGCCGTTATTATTTACTGCCTGGGGGTCGGAGGAGTTTCACCGCAAGCTTCGAAATTTTGTGTAACCCATGCCAAAATTGCCAACCATGATGAATTTGCGTTACCCCCTCTCTTCACTTAACCCCCATCCCCCCCCCACTTAGAAAAGTTAAACACCAATACCTGTATTTATGAAATTTACTAAAATATAGCGATAAGAAAGAACACTCAAATCCTGATGTACCCTGCTAGATTATCATCGGTTATCTCCTTATGGTTGCAATAGGTGACACCAACAAAACGAAACACTGGTAACAAAACAGAGATATAAAAGCTCATGCTATAGCCAGTATCCAACATATAGCATTTTTAATTAGATGGGTATCGTGACAGGGTTTTCACGAGAATATCTGACTTTGCTGAAATTGAAAATACAGGGGGGAGAACACTTAAGAGGCTGGGAGAGTGCCAGAGGGATGACCCTTATCTCGAGTGGAAAAATTTGAGGAATTGATGTGTGCAATCGTGAAATCTGAGAGGTGTTTCAATTATTTTCACTCCAAAAATTTAACAACCCTGCCTACTTCTTCTACACATTTTGAGTAGCCCCCTTGAAGGTTTCAATTTTTTGAGTGACCCCCCTGACATTCCTCCAACCCCAAGGTCGTAAATAATGAAGGCTCCCTGAATACCTTCGCAGACACCCAAGCAATCTAATTGTCCCCAGGGATACCTAAAATAGCAATGATAGAATGTTTGAAAATTTACATTTCTGACCAAAGTAAGTAATTAGTATAGCACTCGGCCGCTATGACATGTACAGTGCGAAAGTACTTTATCATTGTACATACTGGCAAAGTACCTTTCACTTGTATAATGTGATGTATATATGTATCTCGAAGTATACAGATGTCCGAGTGGGAAATAACACTACTCGATGCTAAAAGCAGAGCGCCATAAATACAAACACAACTTTTGTACTTTGACGCAATTTGTATTATTATTTATATGACCGTTCCTTGCTTTGACTTACTTTAACTTACGTCATAAAACTTTGCTATTATCATTTTGTGACACAGTTCACTGATGAGAGCCACTTATAATACGACAGTAAACTATTGTATTATACGTTTTCTGAAACCGTACACAGGTGCTAGGTACCTATAGCATGTAGAACTTTGCCATTATCATTTTGTGAGACTGTTGGCTGAAAAGAGCTACTTATAATAAGACATTAAACTATCGTATAATACGCTTTCTGTAGCCGTACATCGGTGCGAGGTAGTTATATGACATTAAACCATCGTTTAATACGTTTCTAGATACCGCACACCGGAGCGAGGTACTTGTAGTACCTTATAAAATTTAGCTATTATCATTTTCTTGGACTGTGGGCTGATGAGATCCTCTTAATATGCGACATTAAACTATCCTAAAGTCTTATAATACGTTAAAAACCTTTCCTTTTATCGTTTCCTAGGAACGTTCCCTGTTTTGACTTAGATACGTTACGATATTCAATATTATCGTTTTCTGAAACCGTACGATGACGAGAGCCGTACATCCATGCGAGCGATCACTCGTGCGAGACATGCTGCAAGACATATCTGCAGAACCAGCGCTATAGGTGGACGTAAGAGAAACGTGTGTTTTTATATACACAAACAGAACGGCCCTTTTCAGGGCCACCATCGCGGCCACCACATTGTCCAAAAAGGGAACCACCTAAATTGATTGCAATTCTGTAATGTGTTTTTCACTTTGATTCCTTTTTTCCTTTTGATTGGACGTTTACAAACAACCGTTTGATTGGCAGTATGATGGAAAGTAGTTTGAATTCATTAAAACTGTCGATGTGCCATTCCTTTGTAGGCCGAAGCTACGTTTTTGATCAATTTCCTATTCTCACGCTCAAAATCTGACATTGTTTCCTTATCATAGCATTTGATAGATGTTCATGGGTCGGCGAAGCATGAAACTTTGCCGAGAAAATCCCTCCAGTTCAACAACACTGTGTTTGTACGAGCTGTCTTTCATGTTGTTTGACCTTTGCCATAACATATCCAACCCCGCGTACTATCCTTTTCTGTCCTCGGTCGACCTGTAACCCTTGTACCCAGAGCTTTGCATGCTTGAGAAATCGAGCTGAGGGTCGACATTTTGGAACTGGGCTATCAGGTTATGAGAAACATCTGCGACGTACTTTGTGTTTTGATAAGTTGCGGTTTGTTGTGCCAATTACAGTTTGCGTTTTTACAGTGGAACGGCGAAACAAAGGGCTGTATATATCTAAACCAGAAAAGCCGTTTTGACAAGGTCAGTAGGTATGTATACTCCTATTTCCATTGCCAGCAATTCGGTGTAGTTCCAAGGTTCAAGTCACCGTCTCAAAAACAATGTGTTTGACTATTTATGAAGCAGAATCTTTTGAGTTCAAGCGATGGAGACAGAGGCTGCGGCTCTATTTCTTCAAAATCTATTACTACAGCTACGTTCAACTACTGCTACAATAACATAATATATCAGTGGGTGGATGTAGGTCACGACTAGATCCAGTGATGATTCACGACGCGCTCTCACCTGTGTTTTGCCTATGGTAAGTCTGGCATGAAAACACACTAATACAGATAAATTCACACTAATGAGTTACCTGTATTATAGAATAATACACGTGGATTCACATGAATCCACATGAATACAGGCTTGCTGAATACAAGCAATGGATTATTGACTGTATTCATCTGTATATGCACTCTTCAGCTAAAATACAGGCAATAATCCATGTAAATACAGTATGTATTATTGGGTTATTAGGTTGAGTAAACAAACAACGAACCATTAAACTCCATTCCAATATGGCGTCTCCCCCTGCAGGCTACACAGTCATCGCTATGCTTGCACTTCTTTCCGATTTATTGTTCAAATGCATCGATAATTTGGATATAACCAGGATATATGTGCCAAGTTGACACATTTGCAGTGTATTATGGCTGAGAAATGAACTTTTGATGGATCATAATATTTTTTAAGCTGAGAATACTATGTTTTTTTTCAACATCGCGGACAACTAACCAGCTGATAATGAAGTATTTTTTACTGATGGTCTGTAAGTTTTCGTGAGATTTTGGGTATTAAATCAATTTTAAAATCGATCAAACAAATTTTGTTGCATTACTCATGATCTTATTGTATCAGATTTGTATATCACATGTCCTGACTTATTTTTCTGTTGCATGACGTTTTTTTCAAAGTCTGCCCGTGTTGCAGATTGCCGTGTTGGCATGTTTTACATGGTTACCGGTACTGTTTACACGCAAGACACGCTGTGCTACCACCAATTTTAAATGTAAAATCGTCTATTGTTTTTACAATCGAGGCAAGATTAATACAATGTTCAAAATGATCCGTGATTTTCTTATCAACGTGATGAAAAATCAATGCTTTGTACGTATTCACAGCATTATCACATTACTGTGAGAAGGATGTATCAGTGAACTAAACCGGTGTTTGGTGTAGAATTACTCGTGAAAACAACACTATTTCTGCCAGTATCTCTTACAACTGCCAATTGTGCTTTCACCAAAGACAGCAAAGAGCAGTAGCCCATGTAAACTTAAAAACTTTGACACATAATGGAACTGATGAGGCACAACTAACTGATTAGGAAAATATAGAACATTTGATGCAGGGGTCAAAATTAAGAATATCCATATATAAATGAAGGAAGGCCACAGAGTAGAGATAAACACAATAATAAACCCTTAAATGAAGAGTATGATTAGCAGTACATGTATGTGAAGTGATTCGCCAATGTTGATATCAAGAAGAAATGAGAAGGAAAGAGCTTTGAAATCTCTTGTTCTGTGTTATGTCCAATCGCCCAACATATAATAAACAAGCCATTCACATTCTGAGTTTGGGACCTAGATTATTTTATAACAATATGCAACTTGGTATTTATTCACAAGTCTAATAGGTATGCTCTGTCTGTTGTCCTGACTCAATTGATAGGCCTCCAATAATTTTTTAGTCTGTCAAACCCTGCTTGAGTTGTGAAAGGAGATGTGCTCCAATGTTTATAGACCCTGTGAGTGTGATGCAGTATGAATATCAGTTAGCATGAGTATCAACATCAAAGAAATGCATCTACCAGTCTATACTGCATCAGCTAGACCACAGACTTGCCTAATCTGACCCAATGGCCAATCCTTTCCTGTATTAAATAAAACCCATGTGATATGCCATAGGACAATGACTGGCGTTCTTGTTCAAGATTGAATTGCCCAATGAAAGCAGTTGTTTTTGAAAAACCTCAAAAACTGCAGAAATTAGTTCACTTATTTGAAGAGATGGCAACATCCCTGATTACAAACAACCTGAAGACAACAGAATTAAAGATAGAGGCTTTGCAGAGTTCAAAACTGCACTGATGGTAAGGTGAGCGTCAAATAAAACCTTAATTTTAATGTAGATTGATAAATAGATGTGTGTCTGTGTCTCTGTTTGTGTCTCTGTTTGTGTGTGTTTGTAGTTTCTAAATTGAACCATTATAAAATTATTGAACTCTTCATTTCTAAGATGCTAAATTAAAACACAAAAGTGAAATTTCACTGATGTATGATGCCACTCAAGATTTATAATTATTCAGATATACTTCCTACACACTGTGTGCCAGGTAATAACCGCTGAAACAAACAAAAGGAAGGTTTGTGTGTGGGGGTGGAATCAGCTTTTGAGATCATATGTGTCAATCACTTTATTCTGTAGACTACATGTACCAAGCTTCATAAATTGTTAATATATGACAATCATACCATGTACAGCTTCAGAAATACATGTACACCCAACACTTTATAAATGATGGCTGAGGAATTTTACTTGCCAATGCTATACATGCTGTCATTAAATAATTGTCTGCATTTTTTAAATTGTATTGCAGGTTGCCATTCATGAACTCAAAATATGTCTGGTGTTGTTTTACAAGTATTTTTCTCATTTATAGAGAACATTTATGCAATCTTAAAGCTATGGAGTTGCAGGGTGATGCAGATGAGCCTATCTCAAGCCTTATAAAATTGGCTGGTTTTGACAACTTAAATGAAATGCAGACTCTGAACCAAGGAGCAAGGGAACTCACAGAGACCATGAAGTATACATCCTTTGATGATGAAAGTAATAGTTGTGTTCATGGTAAATCTGTACTCTCATTGAGTGAATTGAAGAAAGGGGAAAAATAGTTTAAAGAAAAACAAGCTACTAAAGTAAGCATTGATTGACAATGGTGGTCTGATAGAAATAATTTTTACATGTAATGTGTAACATTAATTTGTGAAATACATTGCCAATAATAGCATGCTGGCATTCAAGTAATGGCAGACTATCAATTCATTTCAAATTATGTTGTCTTTAATTTGACATTAGTTCAGGACCATATAAATACAATGATTCTAGTTGTGTATTTAGCACAGCAGACATTGGACACCACTCACATGGTGCATTGAGACACATATCAGTGGGCAAGCATTCATTAGCAAACGTGTGATCAAATACTTAAAGTGTGCTATACACATTTAGTTTTGTTGAAGCTATGGTGATCAATCAAACTTATCACTAAGGGACTGGTCAGTTTCTTCAGCCTGGGGGGGGGGCGGTGGATTCATGGGGGGGTCACCCTGTTTTTGACTTTGGTGATAGGGGGGGTCACCATGTTTTTGAAATGCCCAAGAGGGGGGTCATTGTGTTTTTGAATTTTGACACAGGCTCATCATTGCCTAAAATGCTAGTGTCAGCCACAAATTTCATCATTCAGTTGTATTTTTCGGTGCGCCCTTCGGGCGCGTAACTTTAATAATATTTTTCAGCACGCCCAACTTTAACATATCAAACATACATATATCAGAGATATCTGTATGTTCAATATTTTTCAGCGTGCTCTTCAAGCTCATTACTTTAATATATCAGACATTTTTCAGCATGCCCTTCAGGTGCATGACTTTAATATACAAGGCATATATATCAGAGATATCAGGATGTTTCATATTTTTCGGCGCGCCCTTCGGGCGCCATACTTTAATAAATCAGAGATTTATGTCACAGATATCTTGATGTTTGCTAAGTGAAAGTGTACCATTATGAAATCTGCATTTCATACGAAAAGGATGACAAATTCCTGATACTTTTCTGTTCTCTCTATGAGAATTCAGTATGAGAAAGCAACATGCACAAATATTTCACAATATATATTTGATACAGTGACTTATTTTAGAGATAGAAAAATGACAAGATATCTTTCCTTCTCATTGATGGAATTATTTTCCTTGTGTCTCAGGTTTTCTGTAGAAAGATGCTTTTTTATGAACAAAATAACAGTTAAAAAGGCAGTTTTTGTCATTATTAGCTGTGCTTTTATGGTTTCAATGTTACAAGAAAGGTCCTCTCAGACACTGTACACATCAGATTTGGCTACAAAAGCTCTCTATGGCTCCTCAGGAGTTGGCAAGTCTTAACACCCATCAAAGTTTTTGATTCACTGCTTTTTCCCTCTTTGATATTAATGATTGACATCCATTTCTGTACAACAGTTCAGGACATCTGGTTAAGCATAGAAAGTGTGAAATACATTCACAGCTCATTCAAAATGTACTGTATTCAAACTTTAAGATTGACACTTTGAAATTCCTATCTTACAACTGACTTGTCAACAATTTCATTAAAACATAGAATGACTATTTAAAATATAAATATATATAAAATGTAAAATATAATATATATATACGTATATATATATATATATATATATATATATATATATATATATATATATATATATATATATATATATATATATATATATATATATATATATATATAAAATTTATGTTCACCTTTTGCTTTACTTATGTCGCGCGCGCGCGGGGGGGTCACCCTGTTCTCGAAATTGGGAATAGGGGGGGTCACCCTGTTTTCAAAATTGGGAATGGGGGGGTCAGCCACTTTTTGACGTCGGCAAAAAATAATCGACCGGCCCCCCCCCCCCCAGGCCAAAGAAACTTACCAGTCCCTAATAGAGAGAAAGAAAAGAATATACAATTTATTTGTGAGCTGTATGGCTGAAAGATGTGAACAGGCACAAAAGCAACACAGAGAGAGGGTATGTGAAAGACAATACAGGAGTAAATATACAATAATTAATACTTTGCAAGAGAATTATCAAATCTACAAAATTTATACATTAGTATTACCAAGTTGAAGGATTGTGCAGCAAAGGTTTACATTCATGGTACAATATTCCTGACACACACACACACACACACACAGACTCACTCACACACACATAAACGTGTATGTATGTATGTGTGCGTGTATATACATATACACACACACACACACACACACACACACATATATATATATATATATATATATATATATATATATGTAAGTGTATGTGATATTTAAAAACTATCTACTGTTGATTGACCAATCAGAGTGCTCCATTCAGGGTGTTTTATTTACTCGTAAAGCCTTGGTCACCAAATTCCAGAAACGAATGACAGTGCCGTAGTAAAGTACTGTCCAATCAAAAGTGAACATGTCATATTCTGTAGACATCTGGTACGTTTTTTCCCTAATATTCAAATTTGGTAACACAGAGGAAACCAGCTGCAACACAAAATCTGCTTTGGTAAAAACATAAACTAATGTGCCCTAGGGCATTTATAGGATGTTCCGTTACATTGGAAGGCTATTTCACAAATAAAAGTTTTAATTCATATCCTAAACATGTTACATTGACAAAGGGGACGGTTGACGTAAACACATTGAAAACGAAAATATATCAGTTAGGGGCGATGGTTTTTATGTCGGATAAAACCCTCGTACTCGGGCTTTTCTGGAATATAAAGTCCAACCCTACGATAAAATGTCTCGGCCTGCGGCCTCGACATTTTATCGTTGGGTTGGACTTTATATACCAGAAGAGCTCTCGTACTCATGCTTTATCCTATACATATATTTATATATATTTATTTATTTATTTATTTATATATACACACATGACATAGATAACATTCATTCAGAAACACACACACATACACTTGTTTGTATGTATGTATATATATATATATATATATAATATATATATATATATATATATATATATATATATATATATGTATGTATGTATGTATGTATGTATGTATGTATGTAAGTGTATGTGAGATATATATATATATATATATATATATATTATATATATATATATATATATATATATATATATATATATATATATATATATATTATATATACGAGGGTTTTATCCGACTTAAAAACTATCGCCCCTAACTGATATATTTTCGTTTTCAATGTGTTTACGTCAACCATCCCCTTTGTCAATGTAACATGTTTAGGATATGAATTAAAACTTTTATTTGTGAAATAGCCTTCCAATGTAACGGAACATCCTATAATACATATATATATAATACATATAATTCTGAATGAATGTTATCTATGTCATGTGTGTATATATAAATATGTATTATTTATATATATATATATATATATATATATATATATATATATATATATATATATATATATATATATATATATATATATATATATATATATATATATATCACCAAGTACCAGATTGTAATACTTGAGATTATCGCTAAACAATATATAAAGTTATGTAATTGTAACTTTTGACTAGTATTTCATTATAGTATATTTCATTTCAAGGGCAATATCTTTTGTACTCCCTAGGGTGTGTTGAAACAGTATTCAGCTTCCAAACTCATGATTTACATTTGTAACTGCATTATTTGTGTTTGTAAGAGAATTCCTGTCTGAACTGAATTCATATGTAAACAAGATAATTTCATTTATGCATGCAGACACTGAGTCGGCAAGTCATATAGTAGATGTTTTATTTTAAAGCTTGCTTTTTGGAGTAAAGCGTGACAATGTGTTTAACTTAAAAAAATGAACAAAGCATTTCGGTTACAATTACCGGCCTACAAATGTTTCATATCAATAGTTTAATTGCTTTGGAATTTGAGGATGGTAATAGAACAGCTACTAATTTAATGATCAATTACCTAACACAATACTCTGTTGCAATGAATTTCAATGTTGTATTTGTAAAACAAATATTTATTAAAACTTTGTATATCAGTCTACAGTTACTTTTTTCTTGGAAACTTTATATTTTGGAAGATTTGAAAATTTAACATATTAGATTCATATTTGCTTACAAAAAAATGCACATCCTGGGCTTTTTTGAAAATAAAGGATTGCACTCATGCTTGAGGCCAATATTGCTGTGTATTGTGTACAAACTTATTTCTCAAAATGACCGCACGAGGGCGCTAGTTAAGACGCCATATTGGATTTTGGCTACGATTTGTTTGTTATTTATTTACTCCTTAATTGCTGCAGCAGAACACAGGTGCTCTGAATAGAAGCACACACATACAATGTTCAAGTCGCAGTCCCACTACATTCTTTGATCATGTCCATACAGTGACCTAGCAAAGAGTGTTCATCTTTATTAATCTCTGTGAGTTTGTGTGATCCAGTATTTCGTGGCATACGTCTCTGACTACGTTGACCAGTGATCGTCGGAACTGCTCATGTGCAACTTCCTTGTTCACAATATATTTCATGCACTATTTCATGCATCATATCAAAATAGCTGCAACATTTAAATTTTACATTGTACATAAAGAAAAACATGTTTTAACTTTCATCAATCGCCAACGTAGCTTGGATACAGTGCTTATATCGGTCGTAGGGGTCCCTAACGACCTTTGAGCGCCGTTCGGATAACCACTTGAAACAGGTTAAAATTTTTTTCACATATGCCCTTTGACTCTCATGGCAGTTACTGTTCTCTTGTGTCAAACGGAACAGTGTTTGCTGTATGATATAGAGGAGGAGGCTTTTACTTCGCATTGGGAAACTTCCCAGACTGGAGATAAAGCGACAAGTTTCAGAAAACACTGTACGTCCGTTGGGACATATGATAAAACGTGCTACCGATGTTGATCTCATAGATATCCAATTTTCCCATGAAACATTAAGCAATGTCAAGTTAATTAACAGCTCATTTGCATATAGATCACTTATTATTTCATATCAATAAAATAAGATATACAAAAAACCAGGTCCTCTGCCTAATATGAGAAAGTCAAAATGCTCCTCGGACTGGCAAGAGGCAGTTCAAACAAAACAATGCAATAACAATGAATAACATGACATACACATCTGGGCAAAACATTCAACACGGAGACAAAATACAATGGCAAACAAAACACATATGCTAGAAATCACAATACATATCAAACAGAAAAGAAAAAAACCTGGGCAAAACAAAAGCAATTCTGTACAGTACAGATATTTATGTGTCTGGGTTGGTAAATCTACATTATACAATTTAACCAAGTAGTTGCACTTAACGTGTTATAAATTAAAATTTTTGGGGAAAGACAAAATTGAAGACTTACACCATGATGGTTCGTCTTTGGCATGAAATAGGCAATAGCTCGAGATAAGGTATAGTTTACTGACATCACGTATCACGGTTTTATGCTGTTTACTGAATTTCAGTGCGTTAAGATATTGTAGAAGTTTGAGTTTATTGTCTGTCGTTATTTGTCCTCTCGTCCCGACTTCAAAACAAATGAGTTCAATTGAATAACCTTGAGCTTGTAAGGAGTTCAAAAGATGTGAATATTTCATGCATTTCTCCCTGTGACGTCTCTCAATATTAAATTCAAACGGTACTGTCAGTTCTAAAATGATCATTCTTTTTCCATTACTGAACAGAATGACATGATCAGGACCGTCTGGTTTACATAAAACATTGCATGGGATGGTACCCTTTGTATGACCTGGTAAATCGGCATAAATAGATAATGTGTCCATAATTGATGACAAAGCACAAGTTTGAAAAATATAATTAAAATATTACTATGTCGCCAAGTGTATATATTCTATTCAAGCATGGTCTTGCAGCCATGAACCGTTCTGGTTTTTTTTGTCTAGCATCAGCATTAATTTCTGTTAAATATCGAGAATGTTCAATGCATCACTGATACCAGGGAGAAAAGCGTTTTGTGTTGTATTGTCAATGAGACTGTTCATTAAAAGGTAGATTAGAGATCTGTTCGTCAGTATCTGATTATACATTTTACCAATAAAAGATGTAAGAGCTATCATTCGAAAGTTAGACGGGTCATGAGAATCACCGCCTTTATAAAGCAATGAAATACGGCATTGAGACCGTGATTCTGGTGGATCACCATTATGGAGCTGTTTTGTGAACATAGTTGCTATAGGAATTGATGAGTAGTTGGTAACTTTTTGAGAAGCCTATAAAGAATTTAAATTTCTTTGATTTCAAAATATTCTTAATATCTTTTGGTCTGGCAGGACTTAGATCAAATGGCGTATGTTGTGTTGTTGGTATCAAAGGGAACCAAGATAGCTGTGTCAAATTAATGACAGCTTCATTAGCATATTCTGATGGATAAAATACATTAGCTTCCTGATTTGTAAATGTCGGTTTTTTGGTACTGTTGTCAAATCACCAGCAGTACATTTTTCCGCAAGGCGAAAAAATTGTTACTGTAGAGTTTTTCTTGGTGAATCGTAGACTTTTCAATAATATTTGCCCTGTTCTACTTCTTGAGATGACGTACGATCATGATCGCCTCGCGAACAGCTTTCCTGTCTTCTTCCGTGCCATCTGTACCATATGCCTTTCCCCGGAATGCATTTTTCTTTCTTTTGGCCACAATCAGAGTCTTTGTCAATGGCTTCGATTGTACGAGTTCTGTTCATTGTCCACCAGCTCGGGTTTGGAAGACGAGAACCCGTCAAGTAATGAAATTTCCCGCGATTCGCAGTAAAGCGGGAAATTATTGTCTTGTCGAACAGGTATTGTATTGTTGTTGTGGTGTATTTATAAAGTTTTGAGATCTATGTGATTTCAGTCTAGCAATGCTTCTCTCCGTGCATGTTTAGTTTTCTCCCGTTTTTTTTGCTCTCCATGCATTCAGATGGCTCGTCAGCAGTCAGGCTTTTCTATAGATATGCAATCATTGAAGAGTGTGGTGCTAGGGCAAGTATAGGAGGCAGTAGCTAAGAACAGTGATAAGCTTTTGGGGAATTTGGAGAATCTTGTGACAAGCAGAATGCAAGGGCTGAAGGACGATATCACAGCTAGCCAACGACAATTTTCACAGTCGCAAATTAACGCTATCAAGGAGATGAAGTACACAGAAACGCCAGTTTTTAAGAAGAAAGGGTGTGAGGCGCAGTTTAAGTTGAACCAGAAGGTGGCAGACCATATATCAGAAGCGCACACGCAGCTCCATTCAATTTCGCAACAAGTAAATCCCCAAGTTACAACTGCTAAAGAACACATGCATCGCAAAAGGTATGGAACTTTTAGCTCACAGACAGAAATTAGTACGAATGGCCGATAAATCTGATCTTGGGTGGTTATCAGTGGAAGAATACGAGACCGATGAACTAGCTGAAGGATCTGATGATGAAAAAAGAATTTATAAGGCCGAAACGAGAGCTAACGAAACACAAAAAGAGCAGTTGGCCAAGCGACGCGCCAAAGGGTACAGTTCTGGCAACTTTCGGTGGAATCCTTACCAAACCGAGAAAGAAAAGGGTAATTTCTCAGCAACTTGCAGCGGCAACCAGCAGAGAAAGTCAGGATCATGTTTTGCTTGTGGGAAGTTAGGTCATTGGACAAAACAGTGCCCCATCTTCAACAGTAACCGGAATTCTTCTTTGGGGAGCGCAGTTGAAAAGATAATTATTTACAGTGAATATTTGTCACATTGTAATACTCAGGTGTTAATTAACGATGAGATATTGGTGTTGAGTTGCAATGCGATACAGATTCCGTAGATGTTCCTAGTGACGGTTTTGGTTTTTGTTCAGATTTAAATTTCCATATTTTGAAACAGTCAACTTCAGATACTGCGGTGTCCGTTCCGGTGGTTAGTCCCGTAGGCAGATTAGCTAAGGCTTTGAATAAGTGGGTTGAAGCTGGAGCGAATTCCCATGTCTTGGATGTAGTTAAATCGGGCTATAAATTACCATTGAAAGTTACTCCGGAAAGAGTACAGTTGGTACATAATAGGTCAGCGTTGGATCGTTCTGTTGTTGTCGATGGGGAGGTCTAAAAACTCTTGGCTAAGGGTTGCATTTCTAAATTTGATTTCCGTCCTCATGTAGTTTATTCCTTAACTGTTGCCGTTGGAAGCGCTGGGAAGGAGAGATTGGTGCTTGACTGCAGGCATGTTAATCTGCGTTTATTCAAGTTGAAGTTTCGTTGCGTGGATGTTTCTTCTACAAGGCAGGATTTTGCACAAGGCGATTTTTTGTTTTCTTTCGATCTTAAGTCTGCATATCATCACATCGAAACTTTTGAAGAGCATAGGACGCTTTTATGGTTTGCTTGGCCTGTAAATGGAGTCCTGACATTTTTTGGTTTTAATGTTATGCCTTTTGGCTTATCAACAGGTCCGTACATTTTCACGAAAGTTGCGCGTCGAGCGGTTCTCTCTGTGGCCTCTCCGCTAGGCGACTGATGCCGTATGTTGTGGGTTCGAACCCGATTGAAAACTAGCCGTATTTGTTAGCTTTTGGCGTAGTCGGGGTTTCAAGGTGTTTATGTTTATTGATGACGGTTAAGGTAGCGCTGTGGGCAAAGAGGTTGCCCTTCAGGTAAGTCGTACAGTCAAAACGGGCATTGACCAGTTCGGGTTTTTACTAGCCGGTGAGAAACGCCACTTGCATCCACAACTTGTGTTAAATTGGCTTGGTCATCGCTTGGATATGAGTGAGGGTTTTGTTTACGTTAAAGATTGTGGAATTCAAAAATTGATGTCGTCATTGGAAAGTCTTATTCAGGCTATTGCTGCGGGTAAGCTTTGTTTCGAAGCTAGGAAACTTGCTTCCGTTATTGGACAAATTATTTCTATGCAGGGAGGCATTGGACCTTTGGTTGGACTTCAAACGCTATATCTTTATATATTCCTTGAAAAGAAGGCAAGTTGGGATTCTTGTGTTTTTATCAACGCCTTATCAGTGAGTGAATTGTTTTATTGGATGAACAATATGAAGGCTCTTAACGGAACACCGTTGTCACGTGTTGATAGCTATCAGGAAATAATGTATACTGATGCTTCGTCGAGAGGCTATGGCGGTTATCTCGTTAACCAGAGTGAGCAAGAGATCAGTGGTTTATGGTCTGCCACAGAAAGTATGAAGAGCTCCACGTGGAGAGAGTTGGAAGCAGTATATCGTGTTTTGGAATCTGTTAAAACGTGCTTGGAAGGGACAAGGGTCCAACTGAAAACCAATAACATGAATGTGGCGAGAATTTTGTTCGCAGGCAGCAAGGTGCCAGATTTACAGAATATTGCTGTTAAAATCGTTACATTTTAAGACCAAAATTTAACCAACATTTAAAGGCCAAAACTGGGCAGAACGCCAACAAGGAACTACTATTGTTCCCTCTTTATCAGGCGACAACTTTTTCAGAACTCGTGTAATCACACTTGATGGAGCTCTAACCAATTGTTATCACCTTTTCAAAAATCGTGAGAAAGCATTAATAGCTTCTGAACCGGGACACCAGAATTTTGCATTGAATCTGAAACACCTCGTGTTGTAATCCGTAGTAAAACGATCAATACCTTCTCTGAGATACCCCAGTCATCACTATCATCAATCCTACTGAGCAAATCTGCTCGCACATTATGCTCTCGACGCAACCACAATGGAGTTATATTTACTCCCCTGTCTTTACACAATGTAACGATTTTAACAGCAATATTCTGTAAATCTGGCACCTTGCAGCCTGCGAACAAAATTCTCGCCACGTTCATGTTATCAGATTTCAGTTGGACCCTTGTCCCTTCCAAGCACGTTTTAACAGATTCCAAAACACGATATACTGCTTCCAACTCTCTCCACGTGGAGCTCTTCATACTTTCTGTGGCAGACCATAAACCACTGATCTCTTGCCCACTCTGGTTAACGAGATAACCGCCATAGCCTCTCGACGAAGCATCAGTATACATTATTTCCTGATAGCTATCAACACGTGACAACGGTGTTCCGTTAAGAGCCTTCAGATCGCTCAGCCAATAAAACAATTCACTCACTGCTAAAGCGTCGATAAAACACAAGAATCCAAACTTGCCTTCTTTTCAAGGCATGTATAAAGATATAGCGTGTGAAGTCCAACCAAATGTCCAATGCCTCCCTGCATAGAAATAATTTGTCCAATAACGGAAGCAAGTTTCCTAGCTTCGAAACAAAGCTTACCCGCAGCAATAGCCTGAATAAGACTTTCCAATGACGACATCAATTTTTGAATTCCACAATCTTTAACGTAAACAAAACCCTCACTCATATCCAAGCGATGACCAAGCCAATTTAACACAAGTTGTGGATGCAAGTGGCGTTTCTCACCGGCTAGTAAAAACCCGAACTGGTCAATGCCCGTTTTGACTGTACGACTTACCTGAAGGGCAACCTCTTTGCCTGCAGTGCTACCTAAACCGTCATCAATAAACATAAACACCTTGAAACCCCGACTACGCCAAAAGCTAACAAACACACGCACAATTTTCGTGAAAAAGTACGGAGCTGTTAATAAGCCAAAAGGCATAACATTAAAACCAAACAATGTCAGGACTCCGTTTATAGGCCAAGCAAAACCCAAAAACGTCCTATGCTCTTCAAAAGTTTGGATGTGGTGATATCCAGACTTAAGATCAAAAGAAAACAAAAAATCGCCTTGTGCAAAATCCTGCCTTGTAGAAGAAACATCCACGCAACGAAACTTAAACTTGAATAAACACAGATTAACATGCCTGCAGTCAAGCACCAATCTCTCCTTCCCAGCGCTTCCAACGGCAACAGTTTAGGGATAAACTACATTAGGACGGAAATCTATATGCAACCCTTAGCCAAGAGTTTTTTGACCTTCCCATTGACAAAAACAGAATGATCAAACGCGGACCTATGATGTACCAACTGTACTCTTTCCGGAGTAACTTTCTTCGGTAATTTATAGCCTGGTTTAACTACATCCAAGACATGGAAATTCGCTCCAGCTTCAACCCACTTATTCAAAGCCTTAGCTAATCTGTCTACGGGACTAACCACTGGAAACAGACACCGCAGTATCTGAAGTTGACTGTTTCAAAATACGAAAATTTAAATCTGAACAAAAACCAAAATCGTCACTAGGAACATCTGCGGAATCTGTATCGCATTGCAACTCAACACCAATCTCATCGTTAATTAACACCTGACTATTAATATAAGACAAATATTCACTGTAAATAATTATCTTTTCAACTGCGCTCCCCAAAGAAGAATTCCGGTTGGTGTTGAAGATGGGGTACTCGTTTCTCCTATGGCCTAACTTCCCACAAGCAAAACATGATCCTGACTTTCTCTGCTGGTTGCCGCTGCAAGTTGCTGAGAAATTAACCTTTTCTTTCTTGGTTTGGTAAGGATTCCACCGAAAGTTGCCAGAACTGTACCCTTTGGCGCGTCGCTTGGCCAACTGCTCTTTTTTGTTTCGTTAGCTCTCGTTTCGGCCTTATAAATTCTTTTTTCATCATCAGATCCTTCAGCTAGTTCATCGGTCTCGTATTCTCCCACTGATAATCACCAAAGATCAGATTTATCGGCCATTCGTACTAATTTCTGTCTATGAGCAAAAAGTTCCATACCTTTTGCGATGTGTTCTTTAGCAGTTGTAACTTGGGGATTTACTTGTTGCGAAATTGAATGGAGCTGCGTGTGCGCTTCTGATATATGGTCTGCCACCTTCTGGTTCAACTTAAACTGCGCCTCACACCCTTTCTTCTTAAAAACTGGCGTTTCTGTGTACTTCATCTCCTTGATAGCGTTAATTTGCGACTGTGAAAATTGTCGTTGGCTAGCTGTGATATCGTCCTTCAGCCCTTGCATTCT
This sequence comes from Ptychodera flava, assembly GCF_041260155.1. Lineage (NCBI taxonomy): Eukaryota > Metazoa > Hemichordata > Enteropneusta > Ptychoderidae > Ptychodera > Ptychodera flava. The sequence continues at coordinate 19,684,809 of NC_091929.1, read as the reverse complement.
GCTTGTCACAAGATTCTCCAAATTCCCCAAAAGCTTATCACTGTTCTTAGCTACTGCCTCCTATACTTGCCCTTGCACCACACTCTTCAATGATTGCATATCTATAGAAAAGCCTGACTGCTGACGAGCCATCTGAACGCATGGAGAGCGAAAAAGACGGGAGAAAACTAAACATGCACGGAGAGAAGCACTGCCAGACTGAAATCACATAGATCTCAAAACTTTATAAATACACCACAACAACAATACAACACCTATACTGAACCGCATTCCAATCACTTCATTGGCCCTGCACTGGCACGTGACATCTTCACAAGACAATAATTTCCCGCTTTACTGCAAATCGCGGGAAATTTCATTACTTGACGGGTTCTCGACTTCCAAACCCGAGCTGGTGGACAATGAACAGAACTCGTACGATCGAAGCCATTGACAAAGACTCTGATTGTGGCCAAAAGAAAGAAAAATGCATTCTGGGGAAAGGCATATGGTACAGATGGCACGGAAGAAGACAGGAAAGCTGTTCGCGAGGCGGTCAGGATCGTAAGTTACCTCAAGAAGCAGAACAGGGCAAATATTATTGAAAAGTCTACGATTAACCAGGAAAAACTCTACAGAAACAATTTTTTCGCCTTGCGGAAAAATGTACTGCTGGTGATTTGACAACTGTGCCAAAATATGCTAATGAAGCTGCCATTAAATTGACACAGCTATCTTGATTACCTTGGATACCAACAACACAACATACGCCATTTGATCTAAGTCCTGCCAGACCAAAAGATATTAAGAATATTTTGAAATCAAAGAAATTTAAATCGGCGCCAGTTGATGATGGAATTCTTTATAGGCTTCTCAAAAAGTTACCAACTACTCATCAATTCCGATAGCAACTGTGTTCACAAAACAGCTCCATAATGGTGATCCACCAGAATCATGGTCTCAATGCCGTATTTCATTGCTTTATAAAGGCGGCATGACCCGTCTAACTTTCGAATGATAGCTCTTACATCTTTTATTGGTAAAATGTGTAATCAGATACTGACGAACAGATCTCTAAACTACCTTTTAATGAACAGTCTCATTGACAATACAACACAAAAGGCTTTTCTCCTTGGTATAAGTGGATAAATTGAACATTCTCAATATTCAACAGAAATTAATGCTGATGCTAGACAAAAAAAACAGAACAGTTCATGGCTGCAAGACCATGCTTGAATAGAATAGATACACTTGGCGACATAATATTATTTTAATTATACTTTTCAAACTTGTGCTTTGTCATAAATTATGGATACATTTTCTATTTATGCCGATTTACCAGGTCATACAAAGGGTACCATCCCACGCAATGTTTTATGTAAACCAGACGGTCCTGATCATGTAATTCTGTTCAGTAACGTATAAAGAATGATCAGTTCAGAACTGACAGTACCGTTTGAATTTAATATTGAGAGACGTCACAGGGAGAAATGCATGAAATATTCACATCTTGTGAACTCCTTACAAGCTCAAGGTTATTCAATTGAACTCATTTGTTTTGAAGTCGGGTCGAGAGGACAAATAACGACAGACAATAAACTCAAACTTCTACAATATCTTAAAGCACTGAAATTAAGTAAACAGCATAAAACCGTGATACGTGATGTCAGTAAACTATACCTTATCTCGAGCTATTGCCTATTTCATGCCAAAGACGAACCATCATGGTGTGAGTCTTCAATTTTGTCTTACCCCAAAAATGTTAATTTATAACACGTTAAGTGCAACTACTTGGTTAAATTGTATAATGTAGATTTACCAACCAAAACACATAAACATCTGTACTGTACAGAATTGCTTTTGTTTTGCCCAGGTTTTTTCTCTTCTGTTTTATATGTATAGTGATTTCTAGCATATGTGTTTTGTTTGCCATTTTGTTTTGTCTCCTCGTTGAATGTTTTGCCCAGATGTCTATGTCATGTTATTCATTGTTATTGCATTGTTTTGTTTGAACTGCCTCTTGCCAGTCCGAGGAGCATTTTGACTTTCTCATATTAGGCAGAGGACCTGGTTTTTTGTGTATCTTCTTTTTATTGATTATGAAATAAAAAGTGATTTATATGCAAATGAGCTGTTTATTAACTTGACATTGCTCAATGTTTCATGGGAAAATTGGATATCTATGAGATGAACATCGGTATCACGTTTCATCATATGTAATGCTGTAATTTCAGAGGTACATCACCAATTGCAAAGTTCATTAAGTATACAAATGAACCCTTAGGCCCTAACTAACACAGTCAGATATCTGTCAGATCAGTATCTGCGGCAGATATCATCAAATTTGGTGCAATTATTTTGGTGGTCTATAACTGATCACAATACTTCATTAACTATGCAAATGGGGTGTTTTGTTACTGCACACTGTTCAGTGCTTCTCAGTACGATTAGATATCTATCAGATCAATATTTGTAGCTGGTATCATGGAATTTGGCGGAGGAATTTCGGAGTTATATCACTCTTTACAAAAGTTCATTAAATATACAAATGAGCAGATATTTGGCAAGACACAGACTTTGGAATGTCATATTGGCAAGACACAGACTTTGGAGATTAGTGACAAGGCTATTCTCCTTTGAGTGACGAGCATCTTCGAAAAGGACCCTTAAATGTAACTGTTCACAATGCATAGACACGTAAAGCCGGTTACATGTCAGCAATTGTATTTAATTATGTTAATTTTCTTACACTTTGCAGATTTAGAGTTCGATATTGGAGTATGGAGTTTATAGAATTACAAAGGTGCCACCATGCTCAAGTAGTGGATTTATTAGTAAATATGTTCATGAAGCAAGGACCACTGGTCAGTTGTCTGAAAGTACCGGTCGAGACAGTTACACACGCAAATAAAATAGCTGTCAATCGGGCAATAAATGACCACATCTCATTGGTAGCGAAAACTACAAAAGAAAACGAGGTTGTCGGCGCCATCGTCAGTGTTCTTGACAATGGTGTACAAGATGACGGCGACATTAATGACACGCCAATAATGCAACCAAGAGCAGCCATAGGCAGCATCCTTGATCAACTGCAAGCGAGATTCTACGAGCTCGAAGAAGTCAAAAGGCTTCAGCAAAACGGTCATGTGTTCATGGAAATAAGCAGGCTCGCTGTCAGAGATGGCTACCAGGGACAAGGTATTGCCAGGCGATTAATACAAGAAAGCTTGGTGTTGGGAATGGCTAGAGGCGCCAAAATGGCTTATTCTGAGGCAACAGGCCCAGTTTCTCAGCACATCATGCTGACAACACCGGGCTTTGTGCAAGTCGGCGAGATGATTGAATATACTACGTTTGAATACGCTGGTAAACGTCCGTTTTCCAATATGCCAGCTGCAAATAGAGGCGCCATGTTAGTTATGAAGAGGCTTAACTCTGATCTACAGTGAATGTTTGAGATGCTCGAAACGGAACTCTTAGCTTTGTTAAATTTTTCACAGTGGTGATGGGACTGTGTTTTATTTCATTGTTTGCCATGACAATCCCGTCATGCACTTGCGTTTGTAGGCCACTCTCGATTATCAAATTATTCTTGACCGACAGTGGCATTTAATATTACTCATAGGTTTCTTTACGAGCCGGCAACCGGCGAAATTGACCGGTGATTCTCGCGATTTTGCCGGCTACTTTCTTGGAATATTGGGACTCTTTCATCGCTAAAATATTTTTTACCTTCTGAAATGGTTCGGACAAGTATTATAGGCTGTGTTATCAAACTATTCAACGGGTTTTATGGGAAACAAAGTTTAGTAGACGAGCGACTGCGATCGCTTTGTAATACGTGTAGCGTGTATTGCCTGAATAAAAGTCGGAATTGTGATGGACGATTCTACTGGCTATACTGCAATTAATTTGCTGACCCTCCCCCCATGTGACGACCTTTATATCCATCAATGAAAACCTTCATACTATACCTGTCGACCCGAATAAGCTAAATTCAAAATGGCCGAAACAATGGAAGAAGCGATCGCAAGGTCAAGCTTTGCTCTACGATCTTGGGTTTTTAAAGCGCACCAAGGAACAAGAGAAGGATAATTACGTGGGTTTAAACTGTTTTCGAAGGCAATAGCCCGATTTTTTCTTATGAAAATACTTCTCGACTTAGGCTGCATTCACAAACACCTCTGGAGGGGTGCGGGAGATTTCGGGGGAGACTTTAAAAAAATTACAACATGCCAGGGGGATCTGAAAAAAATGGACATTGCAAAGGGGGAACTTGAAAATTTATTGAATATCAAATTCCTTTTCAAATACCTTCTTGTAGTTTCATTTCCTGCCATTTCCATTTCGGGCGCAAGTTTAGGGTATATTAAACAATTCATTGATCTAAGCAGCCACCTTAAGACAAAAGATTTAGGTTGTCCTGATTTCTACCTAACCCCCCTGTTTTGCAAAACTGGCCTCAACTTAAACTTTCAATAACTATTTGGGACATAACTTATTTGATAACATTCCCCCATTGACAATTCATGGGGTCTAGGTCAGTGTCAAACATTCATGTCGCCGTATGTACATTTTTATTTTTTGAGGACTTTGCCAGAATACAAACCATTTAGAATAGTGAATAGTGTCGTCAATAACACAGGGAAGCTTCAGGTCAAACAACCGTTGAATAACAATTTGGGAGATATAACCTATGTGTTATTCGTAGTTTCCACGGTCATAGCATACAGCGTATGGTGAATCAACACTTTCAGTGAAATTCCAAAATTAAATTTCTGGCACACACATGCACTTGTAACCTCTTTAGTCTAATCAAGTACACTAATATCAATAATCAAGCGTGTATAAACACATAGATTCACTGAGTTTTGTATTGTAAAAAAATTATTCATAGTTTCCTCATAGATTCCCATGTATAGTGGATCAATATTTCGGTGAAATTCCAAAATCAAATTTCTTGTACACATATGCATATGTAACCACCCATTACTTATCAAGTACAATTATGTCAATTATTCAGGGTCCATATATGCACAAATATTGCAAGTTTTACGTTGGGAAAACATTATTCACAGTTTTGTCTTAGACTCCCATGTCATATTGGATAATTGAACATTTTCGGTGAAATTCAAAATCAAATATTTGTACACATATGCATATGTAACCACTCCATACTAATCAAGTACAATTATGTCACTTATTCAGGGTTATTATATGCACAGATAATGCAAGTTTTACATTGGAAAAAAAATTGTTCACAGTTTTGTCATAGACACCAATGTATAGTGGATCATTGAACATTTTCGGCGAAATTCCAAAATCAAATTTCTTGTACAAACATGCATATGTTAACACCCCATGCTAAGCAATTACATGCATGTCAGTAATCAAACCAGTATAGATGAACAGATGTTGCTAGTTTTACATTAGAAAATACGCGTTTATAGTTTTCTTGTAGATTACAATGTATAGTGAATCAATATATTGATCAAATCCAAAAATCATTTTTTGTACATACATGCACGTTTTACCTGCCACTTCAAGCAAAGTACATTTACATGAATTACCGTACACATATAAATGTAGAGATATACCGGTAGCTTGTTTTTATCGGACAAATGTAGATATTTTGCCCAATAGACTCCATGTGAGTCGATAGTTTTGGACGAAGCACAATATCGGCCACATTTTGCCTTCCTTTTTGGGGGGACTTCAAAATTATAGCAAGTCAGAAGGGGGACTTGAAGACACTGCGAGTTTGTTAGGGGATATTCGAAAAAATCTGAGAACTTATTTTTGGAATCTCCCCCCTCCCCCCCCCCTAGGTGTTTGTGAATGCAGCCATATTACAGTTTGAATTTTAGTTGGCCGGCGTGCGTAGCACTGCCAATGGCCTCAATGTGTACGTACAGCTGGAGGTATGATATGTACTGCGTTTCTGTCCATCCACGCCAATAATAACTCGCTCTAAGTGGTTTAAAATACGAGAAGGCCTTCGAACTCACTTCGTCAGGTTAAATCCATTATGTGAGCTTCTGAATGTACAAATTTTCTTATCAAATTAACTGGCCCGTATCTCCACCCGTGTGACATACACCAGCACAGATAAGAAATCCCATAATACCCCTGTTGTACGTCATCAACCGGAACTTTTTTCCTGCATTGTACCGTTCATACCTGCACGTCGCGACGGACACAGACCGATTTTTCGTGATCGATGCCGTGCTCTCATGACAATTTTACAAAAAAGGTGACCCGACAAATCCACACGTGGAAACATAGAAGAAGGCATGTCCAACGAAATTTCGAGTCGCTAAAACTATAGCTTTTCCCGAGAATCGAATGGGGATACCGTCGATCGTTTTTAATGTCTCAGCAACGTCGCGGCTACGCTCCAGTCGAGTCGTAAAGGCAAGACTCAATGTGGACGTCGTACCTATAGTACCTGGCGATCCCGGTTGGCGATAAACCTGAAATCTACACCTCAACGTAAGTTCAACGGAATAAATGAGTACCGTATAATCTTCGGGAAAGCGACATAGGAGGCAAACGCTTAAAGTCATTCGACTAACAACGATTAATGTCCTTCATTACACAAAAAAATTCCGTAAAATTCTCGCTCGGAGTCGAACCTGTAGCGTAAGGCTGTAGCGAAGACATAAGCTGTCGAGCTGTAGTCTAAATCTGTAGTGCGGCGCTGTGGAATCCGATGTATTTCGAAAGGTGACTCAGACAACACTCACAACAGAACAGAGTTTCCGTCAGGTAATACAATTAGGATGTATCTACGGGCGAGATATGAGTCACTGCAAACATCAAAGTCCGTCAGACGAAATCATTGACGATCGAGATCGGGATCCGAGTTGACATCGGCGGAGATCGGTGACGGCAGCGTTGTGGCCACAAACAAACATGCAATGTGGCCTACTATGTGTGTCATTGAACTGTATTTTTCGCGCCCGGCAAGGTCTAAAACTTGTGTGATTTTTTCAAAAGCCATGGCATCTCTAAGAATGAGAACTACTGTTTCGATCGTTTCGTTGCATTTTACTTCATAAATCCATTCGTAAATATGCTAAATAACTATGGCTATCCGTCGCTTGCGCGGTGAAAGCTATGTCCGCCAATAGACGACTTGCCTGGCATCGACAGCGCGAGGCAATGATTGACACGTTCACGTGACCGAATCCGTATGTCTGATTGGTAGAGATACCGTTCGATGTATCAAAATTTAAACTTAATGGGATTTATAAATGAAAGTATCTCCTGGGTGACGGGCGGCTTTACCCGTTAAATGAAAGTAATCCACGTAAATAAAACACAAATTGTGACGAAATTCATACAATTTGTTACAATAATTTTGATCCATCTACGTCAAAAGAAAAATAAGAAGACTGTTCATGTGGTAAATATATAATCCAATGGTATTTTTCTCTGTTTGACGTCATCGTATACGAGTGTTTTTCGCGGAGCCGTACAACTTCGAGCCGAAGGCGAGAAATTGTGAGGCTCCGCGAAATAGTACATAGACCCAGTTATCCCTATAGTATGACGTCACACTATCCTCATGTGGTGGATATGGGACCGGACTGCTTTAAAAACGTAAACAAAAAGTCAGCTGTTCAGAACTTATTTTCAAATCCCTGAAATGCAAACATGGGAATTTAATGAAGCATAAGGAAATATGGAAAATACAAAATACCTTCGATACTAGAATTTTTATGAATTTGTGTTTCTTCATCGTTGATTTGCGATTGAATGTTTGATTTCTACACCACTGATATTTTAATACGCTATGTTACCGGCATTTTGTGTTGTCTACCTCGTCAAAAGAGCCCCCGTCGATGTTCATCAAACAACATAATAAGCATAGCCGATACCCAAGACACGTACAAATCATCCCTGCATCAGTAAGAATGTTTTCTGAAGCAACATCGACGGGTCTCAAGTTCAACATCACGATAAATGCTGCTGCGGCAGTCAACGAGTCGAGCCCCCTGGTCGAGCCGAGGAAGCGAAGAGCGTTCATCATTTCTGCATCAATGTCCGATACTCCGGACTTGAACCTCATCAGAAGAAACGGCTTTTTACTTTTCAAGAGCGACGAGTTCACAAGATTATCAGTGCATTCAAAGGTGCAAGCTAATGTTTTGTCCATACATATTGTGAATCACGTTTCCTGTATTGTACCTTGCTGTTGAACTTCCGTCGTCTCGCGTCGGAGCTAAGAAAGACAAGTTGCTTGTAGTCTTACCGTTTGAGTCAAAGCCGAACACTGTTCTTCATTATATTTAAACAAGCTCATTTTATTCATAGAATATTAAACATACAATTGATAATTTCGTAAAACATAATAATTGGTCATTTTGAAAATTTCATACAAACTTTGCATAGCAGAATTCTTTGAATGCTGTTCGAATATTGACAAAACCCGTTCTCGATAACCTCTGCTCAGTGTCGCGACGTCCCGCTAGCACGTCCAATAATTTTTGAATGAATTTTCACTCAAATTGATGTAATAGTAAGTACCAAATAAATACCTTGCATTAAAAATCCATAGTCTTTCCTATTTCCACTTGATTCGCACAGAAAAAGACCCACGAGAGACGCTAATTATCCATAGGAGCAGCTTCGGCGTGCTCGAAGTTAACCTCGACATGAAGAGCTGAGCGCAGTCAAGTGAGCTGTGACCCAGCCACGACCGCATAACACAAGCGTATGAATTCTTGAAAAATACTCCCTCTCGTTCTTTCCCAGTAATTATCATTCCTGAAAGGTTTATTCACGGAAAACTGGGTCTGTGCATATGATAAATATATAATCCCCCCGTATTCCTAACTCGTGTGTCTGCGTCGCGGACTCGTGATTCCCGGTGTAGCGGCCGTATCCTGCCTCGCCTACGGATCGGAGGGATACGGCCGCTATACGGGGAATTACTCGTCCGCGACGCAGCCACACTCGTCCGGAATACGTGGAATTGTATATAAATATCCCATATCAAGGTTCTTACTTTGTTTCTATTCGTGAAATATGTTCAACATAATCATTTTTAATCATTGTTGATAAATAAATCATCATTTTTACCTCCCATTTACCTATTTCCATACCCTACATCGTTCTTAATTTAAAGCACAACATAGTACAATATTGAAAAGTTTAATCGTCTTCTGTGTTTAAAACATCACAGTGTTTCATCAAGGATGGCATCAACAGGGGCGATTTCCCCCTTTACCAGAAAATTTAGGGGTATTTCACCAGTTCATGTGTTCTACTTGTATCTCTAAGATGTGACTGGTTCCATTTCATGGGGGCTGGTCACCCCTTGACAAATTACTTTGGGTGCCAACAATTCAACAGAGGGGGACTCCCCATCCCCCTGTCCAGATGAAACACTGTGTAATATCGTCTACAATATCAAATTTATATCATTAATAATAATAAATTATTATAGTTTACCTCCTAAAAGCAAATAGAGGTTCTGGACATAGCAAATTTCATACCATACATCAAGGTCCTTACTTTACTGAGCAATATTGTCAAATTATCTCCAGATTTTAATTTTCTTTGTTCACTATAAATTCAACATCACCCAATTTTTATCATTTTTAATTATGAATTACCATATTTATTCTCCCAGAAAAATGGTTTTTATGATATGAACAAAAATTATCCTAGGACACTGCTGACAATACTCCTGAAAATACAATAATTTCAAGTGACTGTGAGCTGTAAAAAGTGAATTTTTAGCTGATTTTCTTCCGGCGTTCGGCTGGGAGGGGGGAACACACCCCTCCCTCACCCTCCCGTTGACGACCACTTTGCTGTGCAGCTGCAAACCGCCTACGTTTTTTATTTTAGCCCCCTACCATACTTCAAGTTCAAAACTTAGTGAAACCCCTGTTACACTGTAAAAATAGCGGACGCTAGACGCGTCTTTACGCCTTCAAAAAGTAAATGTCGGTGTTCAAATTTGAACGGGCTAGTGTTCATATTGTTAACACTAGTGTTCATATCATTAACAATGATGTTCTAAACCTGAACACGGAGTGTTAACAACCATCTCCTTCAAGTGTTCAAAAACTCAGCAATACAGAAATTTTACAATACTGTAAAACAATTAACAACATTTATTGTTTTTACTTTACTATGGCTATATTAAATTTACTACTGCATCGCTGTCCGGCAAACGTACACGGATTTTGATGTAAAGAATTTCACACTAAGTGAAAAATATCTCCGGTCTACAATTGCTGACAGCATGTTTTTTCTTAAAAAGGAAGTATACAAAATAATTTTACACGTATATAATGGGTTGAAATTTTGAAATTTTGAAAAGAAAATCAGAAAACCACCATGAACGTTTTAATTTTAATACCGGCGTGCAAGAGGCGTTCTACTTTTAAACACTTGGTGTTCAAGTTTGGTGCCTTTTCTTATCCTGTCATGAATCAAAACGGAAGTTGCGACATTTTTCTTGTAAACGCATTCTGAAGTCTTGATCGTATGGAAGTAAGACCAGAAAGGGTAAGTTTTGTCTCCAAAATAGTAAAAGGTGTTAAATTTTGAAGCATCTGTATTATTACCCTTTGAAATTAATTGTATAGTACTTTGGAATAGCTAAAATACGTGAAGAAACCTTTTTTTTCGTTCAGTGGCTGGTATACCATACACTAACTGTCAATACTCAGAGGTTTTTTGGCCATGGCGTATCGATCGTATTCGGGTCAAAGGTCATCACCACAGAACTGTGGCGATGACTCTTGACCCGAGCGCGATCGATATGCCAAGTATCGATTCGTAATCACAGATAACACGTGTCTTTTAGTAGGCACAATCGCATATAAAACATTAGTTAAAGTAAACATCGCCGAGTATATACTCTATTGTTTCAGCATATGAGAGTTGGCTTTTTTTTTACTTTTTATCAGTTGATTACAAGAATAAGCCAATATTTTGTAACAGTATTGAAAAGAGGCACTGTATATCATTGTCTCCCCTTTTCCTTAACCTAATCCGGCCACCTTCTGCACCTTGTCTTTCATTTAAAGTCTCATGTCACAATATTACCTATTGTTGCATTATTTTCAGGATGTGAAAAGTTGGATTTAGCTGGAAATCGAAGAGTTGCTACAGAAGCTGGTAGTATAGAAATTAAAGAAGATGAGTGTACAGGGAGCTGTCTGGAAAAACAAGCTTGAGAACCTCAGTACATCTCTAATGTTGATTTAAACTTTCGAGGGTTAGTAACTGAATTTTGATACTTTTCTGCATTTTTGTTCTGAATTATTCTAAGCTTTGATAGCACGCTATAATCATGACAACTAAATGTTACTGGAGAATAAGCTTTAAAAGACGTGGAATCTCCCTTATCAGATGCAAGGGTAGAATGAAGAATGAAGAAAAATGTACATTCTGAATTTCCTGAAATTTTCATTCTGAATTTTCTGTCGCTTTGTGCTTCAATTCTTCATTCCACTCTTGCATCTGATGAAGGAGACTACACGTCTTTGAAAACTTATGCTCCAGTAACATTTAATTGATCATAACATGCTACCAAATCTTAGATTATTTGTATTGTAGATCAACACGTCTTTTGTTCTCGATTTGTAATTACTGTCTTTTAGCTCTGCTGCCGGCAACGCAGAGCTTATCTAATAGGTGAATGTGTGGCATCGTCCTCAAACTTTTACATCCCAAGCCTTTTCTTCAAAACGGCCAGTACGATTCCTTTAATATTAGGATTACAGGTTCCCAGGGATTATCCTAATCATATATGTTCAAATTATGATGAAATACGTAAATTTGTATTTTTGAGGCTAATTTTGTAGTAGTGAAGGGAGTGTTTATGCTGTGTCCTATTTTTATGAAGTTTTCAAGTTTATTGGCTCTGTCAAAACTGGTACTGAATTTTGATTGCTATTTCAGGACATTGTTGTTTAGTGTTTGCTGCACACAAAGATACGGTTGAATTTTTTTTTTTTTTTTTTTTTTTTTTTTTTTTTTTTTTTTTTTTTTTGCCAATTACTTTGGTTAGTCTTGCGGATTCATTCAGTATCTACTATACACAAACCTGAAGTTCAACCCCGCCCATTCATTTGTTTGTGTCGTTTTTGCCGGATAGATGGCATGTTACATATTGTATTGTTAAACGATAAAGTTTGTTGCTGTTAGACTAGGACTGTTTTGAGAAAGAAACGAACTGAAAATGCCTTATTGATTTGTTGTTTCATCATTATAGGCATATCTCTACTTGTTCACCCATTCTTGCCTTCATTGTGAATGAACCGGTAAGTTGGTCTGTATCTGTACACTTAAAAAGCAAAATATAACTTTCTGTCTTGATAACCATACTACAGTGTCAGTGGTATATAAAATTCATGAAAAGATGAGATGATCGCAACTTCCGGTTTAAGGGGTATATGCAATACAGATAGTCGCTTCCTGCTGGTAAAATCTCAAAAATAAGATTTTAAATAATTTTGCAGATTTTTTTTTCACACTTCTGCGTTCTGGTCTTATTTTTTTATTTTGCAAACCAGTCTGAAGACTTTTTTCTTTACTTTTTGCTTTGAATTTTTTTTTACTTTTTGACCACCCCTCCCTCCCAAGATCTAATGTCCGTCCCTAAGTTTCGGACACAAAATATAAGGTACTCCTAAGAATTTCAAACTTTGTATAGGTCGTTTAAACAAGTTAAACTACATGTAGGTAAGTCAATAACGGAAATACACGATCAGGCGACGTAAATACCCTTTAAATATTTCATTCGTACTGCAGCAAAATGTTCATCACAATGAAAGAGTTACGACGCTGTAGGTCGTAACTCACTTCAAGTTTTCCCTGATCCGCTCACAAATTCCTTTTCTAAGACGATAAATGTTCCATATGGAAAGTCTAAAGACATGTACAATTCTTCGAGGTGATGACTGGTACAACTACAATATCCACATTGCATCCGAAGATGCCGTAGAGCTGCTCTCTCCGTGCGCTGTATGGCCATGGCGAGCACTGTCTGTCGACTACTGCTCGCTCGCGCGAGTTCGATTTTGACACAAATTTTGGGTATTTAGAAGTATTCGACCTTCATGAAAAGAGGTGTTTCACCTATGGAGTTATCGAGTTTACATATAGATAAAAATATATATATATATATATATATATATATATATATATAACAGCTTCCAGATTCCGTTTGGAATTTCCATTTTTTTTGGGACTCACATCTGGTTTCGTAACTTTTAGTGTCAATTCTATCACTCCCTATATATATATATATATATATATATATATATATATATATATATATATATATATATATATATATATATATATATATATATATATATATATATATATTATATATATATATACCTACGTGTTTGAAAGGAGTGCACCACCGGGTGTTTACATGGCGGCGGCCATTTTGAATACTTTTACACGGATTGCGTGAAATTAAAGATATCATCTACCACAAATCCTACTCGACAAAGTGTTTTTCCGACAATAGAATCTCTCTGTTCCAAAGAAAGTCAGAAATTTAGCTTAAAATGACTATTTTCGATCACTTTTGAAAGCCCGGTTCGGTCATCATTGTACGCCGCCATTTTGAAACAAGCCAACTCTCGCGAGAACGAACGCTCAACTCACGCGAGAATTAAAAATCGTGTGCTTGAGAGCTACGGACGGGAATATCAAGTACTTGTTTTACATTAGACTGCCTCTGTTCCCGCCCCTGTTACAATAAACTGATCGGAATCATGTAATTTACCAGTTTTAAATAATTTTCGTTAATGAACTTGGCATTTCCGAGTTAAATTGCTATAATGATCTATAATTGTTATTCTAGAAAACGATTGACAGCATTTCAACCTCAATGGCAAAAACATGCATCACGCATCAAACACAGAAATTAGCATGCTATTGCCTGAAAACATCAATGACGATATACCCTATGCTGCGCTCGCTCTCAGGTCAAACCTATTACATATTATTTTGTATCAGTGACAAGTTGGATAATTACATTTATTGGCCAATTAAAGAGATATATTTATCAATGGCATGTTATAAAATAATACTTTGTACGTTTCGTATTTGTTTATTTGCAAGCACTCAAATAAAAAACATGGCGGCGCCCATGAAAATGGGTACACTTCCGGTTACTCGCATAGTATATTATGAATCTGCGCATGCGTAGTCAGTAAGCCGCTGGCGCGACTATTATTTTTACCAGTGTACGGAAAGTGCGGTCTCTAGCTAGACCACAGGCGACCCAATAAGTATTACTGAGTTTTTCACACTGTTTTCTCTATCATTTTCTCTTCTTTCTTCATGCTCTGAATGATCGGAATAAATAAAATAAATGGTTTACATAACCTAACCTAGCCTCTGTGACTCTTTATTTATTTTACACTCCATTACAAGGACGTATATCTCTCATACACACATGCTGTAATTAATTAGTCAACACAACTAATTATGCTAATCCGTGGACTTATTGGGGATTTTACGGGTTGGTCAACATCGCGAAAGATAGGAATGGTTACTCCTTTTTCATTAACATCACTATCTTTCCGATGTTGATCAACCTCTGATAAGTCCACGGATTAGCATAATTAGTTGTGTTGACTAATTAATTACAGCATGTGTGTATGAGAGATATACGTCCTTGTAATGGAGTGTAAAATAAATAAAGAGTCACAGAGGCTAGGTTAGGTTATGTAAACCATTTATTTTATTTATTCCGATCATTCAGAGAATGAAGAAAGAAGAGAAAATGATAGAGAAAACAGTGTGAAAAACTCATGATCAGTAATACTTATTGGGTCGCCTGTGGCTAGACAAGTCCTATCGAAATCTGAGATGTCTGCCACGTTTACTGAGTCAGTTTGGCGCGCGCAGGATTGAAAGCAGTCCCAGTTTGGAATATTTAAACTTGCCTGTAGCAGAGATTGGTGGGGGCGTGCGGTCAACGACTCGGAGACCCCGTAGCTTGGTTCGAATTATCCACGCCGCACTGCTGCCCCACCGCGCTTCAACGTCTGAGTGGAGATTGACAAGAGTGCTTACTCCTCACGGCAATGGCGGGGTATGGTTCTCTCTCGTTCTCACACCCACACATACACACCTACACACACATTTTGCCATTTACAACTGTGCACACAAATGTCAAAATTTTCTATCGAAAAAGTCATTTTCGATTATCTTATCCTAGGCTTTGCGGAGACAGTGGTGAATGTCAGCAAAACACCGTTTTTCAACCTAAGTGCTGAAGATATTTCATTTATTTAACAAACAAATTGTGTGCTACAATGTACAAAGTATTCCTATTCTACAATTCATCTCAAATCAGTGTGGGCCTCTCATGCACTAGAAGATCACGATAAAGCACGCACATTTCATCAACTTTGACTCAGTAACAAACAGATCCCTTTAACATGTAACCGAAAAGTTTGTCCGTACAAATTTGTGCAGAAAGTATTTGCAAAGAAGAGCATTGGCAAACAAGTACAAATGTAACGAACAGCAGTAAGTTATCTGAGGCTTCTTTATTTATATATATATATATATATATATATATATATATATATATATATATATATATATATATATATATATATATATATATACAAATTTGTATTTGTATTTGTATATTTTGTATTTCTTTCATGAATATACAAATAATTTCTACTTGTCTCATCAAGAATAATTAAAATATACACTTGCTTATCATATTTCTTATCTGATTGTAAATCAAGTCATCTCAAGACCTTCCCATGGTTCCTTTCGCATCTCTTCTGAACTCACTGTTCATCAGTCCGGATTCAAACAGTAAATCCAAAATTAACCCTGGTGTAAAAAATATGTTTGGCGAGAGAGCAAACCTCAACAGACACTGCCATATTATTGCCTTCTGTCTGTTTGGTTTGTTGGTTGACATTTTCAGAAGAGATGACAGCATAAAACACCAGGGGCGCTCTGATAGTTCATGGAAATTGATTAAACAGCACTGAGTAATAATATGACTCTGTGACTCTGTGCCTTAGGCCAAAGTAATTAAATTCTTTGTTTTGCGTCCCCACCCGCGTAGGTTTTTAAGGTTTTCATGAAAAACACACACAATGTATTTGAATAGGAAATTTTAGGACATGACCGCTTAGCTTTTCTGAACTAAAATTTTGTGACAATTTTTTATTTGCTGCAATCAAATTACATTGTGTTAATTTTCTTGTGTGTGTTTTTCAGCCGCTCAGACGCGTACGTTTTCCCATTTTGAGTGGACGCAAAACAAAGAATTTAATTACTTTGGCCTTATGCAGAAAGTTTTTAATGTGTAAACTTTGACCACGACGGATTTTGAAGATCCGTCTCTCCATGCAACAAAATGAAGTACAGTCGAAAACCGAGGTTTTTTTGCAATATAAAATAGTGAAAGTATGGCCCCCCTCTTGGCGAGTCCGTGCAAATGATATCGGATTAAGGTAGCATGCGCCTCGAAAGTGAAAGACTTAAACTTTTGCTTAAACTTTCCTTAAGGAATCTTTCAACCATTGTCTTTCAGAATCAAGAATAAAAATCGGGGGTCACCATGCAAAGTTTGGTACTAGAGAAACAGAGAAACAAATAACCCAAGATTTACCGATATTTAAAATTCAAAATGGCAACCATCCCTGTGTTAACTCTATGGAAAAAAAATTAGACTTTCGAATTTCGAAAAACTAAGCCGGTGAAAAGTTTTCTTACACCAAGAACTTTCAAATGAACCACACAAGTGTATATCAGAAAAGAACAGTTTGAAAGTCCGAATATCTGCGAGGCGCGTTCTACCTTAAATGACCAAATGATATCCGTTAAGGAACCAAACGTTGTGTTACACGACTCTACAATCGTTCATCCACATTCTGTTGGTTGTTATGCAGGGCTCGAAATTAACTTTATTCCCTGGTAGTCCCATTGGCGCTACCATTTTCTGAAGTTGGTAGCCCACTGACAAGGTCTGGTAGCCCATGCATGAATGAAGAGGTTTTTTTGTAAAGGATATGATATTTTTATTTATAATCTAGACAATGAGAGATTTATTTTGCATGATTCTATCCAGGAAGTGAATTTTCTAGCCGTTTGACATCAATGCCTGCAGATTATAGCCTTAGGAGAACGGTAGCATGTGTAGTAGACAACGGTGACGCCTCAAAGTTTGACGACCTATTCACACATACATAGAACTTATATACAAATTTTGATGTTCGCCTTGACAACTTTTCACTCAGCACGTGTAAACATATCATGGCTAAAAAATTCAGGATGACAACTTGATACAGTCATGTTCCTAATACTTTCGGGGCAATAGGCTATATTTCTCCACCATAGTACTTGTAACCTCCACAAATGTAATAATCTCCACAAATGTAATATCAACCACAATTGTAATAAAATGCACCCATAAATGTAATATCGCCCATAAATGTAACAAAAATCAACCATAAATGTAATAAAAACACCAACCACAAATGTAATAAATGTTAACCATAAATGTAATAAAAAAATCACCCATAAATGTAATACTTGTCAACCATAAATGTAATAAATCTATTTTGTCGATGCAATTGAGGAATTAGCCCTTAAACATTGATCGATGTAATAAGGAAAGCAACTCCACACATTATTCATTTCTTAATTGTTTGCGTTTAGCGTGTTTAGAAAGTGTATTTTACGTTTCCCTGTTTTGTGTACAGAACTGACTGGCCATGGCTCGGCACAGATGTAATCTGAGTGTCAGTGCAGTCTCTACTCCAGAGTGGGGAAGACTATATAACACTACGATCCTTTACGCTTTTTTTTTCGAAATTGCTGTACTTTCTTAATCAATCTCCTCAAAGTCGTCTTCACTGGATAAATTGTGTGGAATAATCGATAGATTGTCTGTATTCCTATGTTGTCCCACTTGAAGTTTATTCCTTCACTAGGGATGCCAGGATGTCTAATTTTGTTCTATTGTGTTCAAGGTAGTGTTCGTATTGTTTTTTACTACATGTTTTGTGTCGTAAGTTTCAGTTATAAGGTTTTATATTTCTCTGATATTTGTTCTGAGTCATCTGTCATAAACTTTGTGTGGTATCACTGGTTGACGTGTTATTTTGACGCTTCCTTATTATGTAATTATCAGTGTCTAGATCAGTACCTCGCCGTTTTCTGATAGCGTTCTCAAAGTATTCTATTCTGTGTTTCGGAAAGGAAACCAAGTTTCAGAAAAGTATGCAATAACATTACACTAGTCTTATTAAAGTTATTATTTACTCAGGGCATTGATAAACAAATGATCACATATCAAGTTCAAGTTCAAGTTTATTACATTTATGGTTGAGTTTTATTACATTTATGGTTAATTTGTTTATTACATTTGTGGTTGCGGGTTGTTACATTAATGGTTGACTATTTTATTACATTTGTGGTTGATTTTATTACAATTGTGGTTGATATTACATTTGTGGAGATTATTACATTTGTGGAGGTTACAGTACTCTATCATGGGATGATCTGGTACACTTCGGAAAGCGTAGTTTGTGGATGGCCCGGCAGTTTTTTCTCTCCAGTTTGAATAATTTTGTGTATAATAATTGTGATTGATACATTGTGATTAAATAACTATGAAAATGAATTTTCATCGGCCATCATTTCCCGAGCCTGTCATCCAAGTACATGTAAGTTCAGATAATGATATTTTATTGAAAGTTTGTCGCAACAAATTCGACTGCACTATCGCATTATAATTTGCATAACAAAGTCATAGTCTGGCCTTTCTGTGTCAAGCTGGGTTGACTGTCGGACCGAGCGTAGGTCATCTCAGAGCGATCGATATCATGTCGCCAACCAAGTAATTTCATGTCCCAGGCTTTGGTAGTCCGCGTGGGCTACCATTTCATGGACGTTGGTAGCCCCAGGGAAAAGTTGGTAGTCTGTGGACGCGGGACTACCGCTAATTTCGAGCCCTGCTATGGAGACGACTGCAGCGACCGGTGATGAACACTTCGGCGCTTGTTTCCGACAAAGCAAAAGACTCTTTGAATCACCATCCAGTGTAGAAAACACTCTTTGAACACACATTTAACTTATCACAGTTAGATTGATTCAGTAAAAACATGTCGAAGCTTAACAACCCGGAGATCCGTGATGATACGTTCAGTTTCATAAAATTCATGGATAGGAAATCTCAGAGAAATGACCGTGTGCAGACCATTCCAACCCGCGGCGACTCCGAGACTAATCTTCCCTCAACATTTCATCCCACGACTATTACACAAACTTCTTTAGTTCATGTTTTTGGGTTAACTACCGTCCAGAGATGGTCAATAAGAGAACATTTAGTGTGATTTCTTTATTCAAGTAGCGGACACTGTCGTCGAAAGCTGAACTTTCCACCCTTTCTTGGTTCTCGGGTACATGAGTCGACCTGACTCGTTCGGCGAAAGCGTATGGTCCACCTTACCGCCGCATTAAACAGCGCCACCATATGGGCAGAGTCTTCTCAGCAACTGGTAATATTTGCAATTAGGAATATTCCATAGTGTGCTCCTCACATGACTTGCGTTTGTGAGTTCTGTCTCTCTTGGATGATTTGATTCTGCCTTTCAGTGATGGCCCTCTTCAGTTGCTCGTAGAAGATGAACATGCAGACATTCCACGAGCCAAGACGCATAAACGAAGGCATGAACCTGACAGAAAAGTAGCAGAGAAAAAAAGAACGATGTAAAAAAGGGCTGCAATCAAAACTGATTGAGGTATAATTCCTCGATTATTTTACAAAAAATATTATTAGTTCCCGTCAGGCTACAGACCTGATTGCCGTCTCCCAAAGCAAATAATCGTTTCATTCGTTCCTTCATCCATTGATTGATTGTTTGATCGATCGATCAATCGATTGATTGATTGATTGATTGATTGATTGATTGATTGATTGATAATAAAAACGGAAGGAAAAGCACATTAGAGAGAGAGAGAGAGAGAGAGAGAGAGAGAGAGAGAGAGAGAGAGACTCACCCTTTGTAGAAAGCCTTAGCTCCGCCTTCCCTAGCCATCTTAACTGCGCAGTCGATTGCACCTTTGTACTGCCCCGGACTGGAGTTCATAAACCTGGTCTTCACCACGTCGATAGGGGACGCTATACAAGTGGCTACAAAGCCAGCACAGAATGCAGAGGCGAAGTGACAAGGAAGGCTATCTGACATCAACTTCATGGAGAGGATTTTCTCCTTGGTGACGTCATAGACAACCAATTCAGCAGAATTGATGACGGCGTTGCGAGTCACGTTGGGTAATGTACCTATCAGAAGAAAGAGGAAAATTGAAAATTTAAATTTTGATAAACAATACAGGTAAATTTAATATTGTACTGTAACACTATTTATTTTACGTATCATTCTATTCTAATCTCTAGCATTTCATACTATGAAAGTTGCACCATAGACCTCGAGGGTCTATGGTTGCACAAACAAAGTGATTCTATGCAATGGTGAGCGAGGCTCTTTATTTTGTGTTCCATCTTCCTTCTTAGAATCTCTCCCTCCAGGGGTCATTTACTCCCTAAGTAGGAATTAGGGTTTGTATGAGCTTTCCTGATATTGATATTGTACAAACTATCTGACGCTATTGAGTTATGCTACAGCATAGCAGTATTCTAGGGTCTCACAATTTTTGTTACCATTTTATCAATGTGACTTACTGTCTGTCTCTTCATCTCTCTGTCTGTCTCCTATCCCTCTATCAAGATGCCAATCTGACTTTTGCTTCGGTCTGTCATACTTAAGCGTTTTGTTATCTTTCCGACTGTATCTGTGGAGTTAAGCATATCCCGCTCTCAATAACTCACCTCTCCAAAGTCCCTTAATGCCTTCATTTTTAGCGATTGTCTTGTAGGCGTGGATTGCACCATGGTAGCGCTTTGGTCCACCATTATTGGTCTGAGCTTGGAGGCGCACTTTCACCACATCCGTTGGCTGGGCAACGAGGATCGCCATGGCACCAGTTGTCATGCCAGCAAGGATGCGGGTGATAACCGTGCTACCTGGAATGCCTGAAAGTCGAAAAAAATGTTACAATTATAACATAATCCCACTAAAATTTCCGATGTTAGGATGTAAACTGCGTCAACGAGATACGATGACAGCTTGGTGTGTGCAGATTTATTTTGCTGTCATTGCTTTCTTCAATCAAACGATGCGCCAGTGATCCTAGCGATAGAGTTAAGTTATGTCAACAGCAGTAACTTTCTCCAAGAAAACTTGGAACATTCTTTTCTCATGATCAAGAATAAAAAACTAGGTGTCATCATGAAACGTTTGGGACTAGAGAAGCAAATTACTTAAAATTTACCGATATTTGAAAGTAACGTGTCAACTTTTTCAGGAGAAAATAAACTGTCAGTCTTCAAAAAACCAAGATGGGGAAACTTCATTTACTCCTTAAGCTTCAAAATACGACCACTTAAGAAGCAGAACAGAAACGCACCGTCAAAGTCTGAGTGGCTCAGAAAGCTGTGTGTCCCCTAAGCGCATTGGATCTTAAACTGAGCAGAAGCAGGAATTGCAGTCAACATATAGTGCAGCTAAGTATACTGTACTCACTTTGCGAGATTCCATTCTGGTAGATTTGTTTCACCGAATCATAGAGGCCGATACGGACAGATGCGAAGCTCATCTGGCGTTGTAAACCAGCGTTCAGTCCATTATAGAGGGCGAGTGGTCCTTCACGTTTGGCGATGGTGGAGATAGTGCCCACCATGCCGTTGTAACGTACGGGTTTCCTGACCGCACTTTTTGTGATGGAACCTCTCGGAGCTTTCGAAAGACCAGCGCCCTCACCTTGGATCTGTGAAAAAGGGTTGAGGTTATAGAAACGGATACTGAATAAGCATCTCTAAAAATATGTGTTGTAGGCAAATCTTAAAACTGTTCAGTTAAGTTTTTTCCGGAGAAAAACATTAATTACTAATGGTCAACATCAAAATCACTGCTCCCGGGTTTATGTACATTTAGAAGACCTTTCCCAAGGAGGCTGCATGAAAAAGACAACGGTGCATATTAATGGATGCAAATAGCATTTAGTGACTGGTCAGTTTCTTCGGCCTGGGGGGTGGTGGATTCATGGGGGGGGGAGGTTTCACCCTGTTTTTGACTTTGGTGATAGGGGGTCGCCATGTTTTTGAAATGCCCAATAGGGGGGGTCAGTGTGTTTTTGAATTTCGACACAGGCTAATCATTGCCTAAAATGCATCGTGTCAGCCACAAATTTCATCATTCAATTGCATTTTTCGGCGCTCTTCGGGCGCGTAACTTTAATAATCAGACATATTTTTCAGCACGCCCAACTTTAACATATCAGGCATACATATATCAGAGATATCTGTATGTTCAATATTTTTCAGCGTGCTCTTCAAGCTCATTACTTTAATATATCAGACATTTTTCAGCACACCCTTCCTATGCATGACTTAAATATACATCAGAGGTATCAGGATGTTTCATATTTTTCTCCGCGCCCTTCGGGCGCCATACTTTAATAAATCAGAGATATATGCCAGAGATATCTTGATGTTTGCTAAGTGAAAGTGTACCGTTATGAAATCTGCATTTCATATGAAAAGCATGACAAATTCCTGATACTTTTCTGTTCTCGCTGAGTGTATGAGAATTCAGTATGACAAAGCAACATGCACAAATATTTCACAATATATATTTGATAAAGTTACTTATTTTAGAGATAGAAAAATGGCAAGATATCTTTCATTGTCATTGATGCAACTATTTTCCTTTGTGTCCCAGGTTTTCTGTAGAATGATGCTTTTTTATGAACAAAATAACAGTTAAAAAGGCAGTTTTTGTCATCATTAGCTGTGCTTTTATGGTTTCAATGTTACAAGAAAAGGTCATCTCAGACACTGCACACATCAGATTCAGCTAAAATGCCTCTCTAAGGCTCCCCAGGAGATTTAATTGGATGGCTGGCAAGTCTTAACACCCATCAAAATTTTTGATTTACTGCTTTTTCCTCTTTGATATTAATGATTGACATCCATTTCTGTTCAGGACATCTGGTTAAGCATAGAAAATGTGAAATATATTCACAACTCATTCAAAATGTACTGTATTCAAACTTCAAGATTGACACTTTGAAATTCCTATCTTACAACTGACATGTCAACAATTTCATTAAAACACAGAATGACTGTTAAATATAAATTTAATGTAAAATATATATATAATAATTATATAATATATTGTATATTATAGTTACACGGATTTTCTAAATATTTGAATAGGGTGTAAGCCACTTTTTGACGTCGGCAAAACTTTGAAATAATCCACCCCCCCCCCCGGCCGAAGAAACTGACCAGTCCCTTAGTACTAATCACTAGTCGCCTAGAGAGTCATCTAAGACTGGGGTCAATTGTACACAGATAGAGCCCAATAGGAACGCTATTTTAGTACACATCTTATTGGTTTAGTCCAGTCATTTCTATAGTGACTTCGAACTGGTTGCTAATGGAATCGCTTTGGGGAAAGGTAGATAAACCAGGTCAGGTGCCATGCACAGTATATTACAGGCGTGGCATAACACTAACTATGGCACAAGATGCGAAACTTCCACCTTACCTGTAATCGTACTTTGGCAGTGTCCAACGGGAAGGTGATCATATCTGCCATACAGGCCGCTGTACCAGCGCTGAGAAACTTCACACCGATGGATGGTTGAACGTCAATGGGTTTGTACACCATTTTGAAGAACGAATACCGATGGATATAGAATGAAGCTGATATTATATCCGGAATAGGGAAAAGGGAGAGAAAATAATGTAAGCTGACGTTACAGTGTCATTCTACTTCTCAATCTGAAGGCAATCTTTATCGATACAGAAAGCACTTATTACATGCAAAATAACTTTATACATATGTATTACCATTTACATACATACATACATACATACATACATACATACATACATACATACATACATACATACATACATACAATGCATGTTAAGTCGACTCACCTTTAATTAAAATGTCTACTATGAAAAGACTCTGTCGTTAGAGTTCAAGGTATATAGTAATACCGCAGTTTTCCCTGAAGTCGTCTTCGCTGTAATAGTTTCTACGGTAACGTAGAAGACTAAGTTGTTGTATATTGTTTGAGAACCTCAGTGTCATGGATACTAGCGATGTCAAAACTTGGGTGTGCACTGTAGCCATATATTTATCTGAAAGAGAACGGCAAACGACCAGAGTGTAATCTTCAAGAGTGAATAATATATCCCACCTGCGAAACCCAGTTTCAACCGACAAAAGTGAAAGCTATCCTTTTCTACGCAGAAAATAGCAAAAATGTCAATTAAAATTGCTAATCACAACATAATTTACTATCAAGTTGTCACAGTGTTTTGCAAGTACGCCTTCGATATGGTTCGATAAAAAACAAAGAATTCAGTTCCATATAGTAAAATATTACTTGCTATGATCTACCGCTTAACATTCAAAGGTGATATTAATTGAACATCGTCAGAAACCATGGCCTCTTTGTGGCAAAAGCTTCGAGAGGCCTGTTCGTTTGTGTTTGCTAAGCATGGTAGAGAGGATTAAAACATAGTAGCATTGCGTCTCCTAAAAAGCGAATTTGAAAAGTCATCTCAAAAGCGAATTTGAAAAGTCATCTCAAAATATCACGCTGAAGTACCAATGTTTTAAATCGTATACTTTGCGGTTAGATTATTTCAAAGATACTGGCACACGAACTTGACGGTGGTGACTGGCACTAGCTGACAACAAACGGCTATCGGCTCTCTGCTCAGGGATGAAGTCTAGTGAGTTTACATAGAGTTTTGTTAACCTGCGTAAACACGCTTGAATGCACGTAAACCGGGTCACCCGTGAAAGTATCTTCCAGTGCATTCATGGTATCAGTGACATTCTTCCCCCGCTGTGCAAACTATCTCATTCTACAGCAGTTGCGCAAATGGGCATAATCGAGGCGATACCCTGACGTCATAGCCTGATAGCCAATGAACGTGCAAAAATATCACCACACCTCCACATTTGCCCACAATGATGTCAACTGACACTGAGCTGCGGTACTTTCAATCAGCTCGCGTGAAATTAATGGTTCATTCATGCATATCTGCTGGCAGGACTAAACTTTTCCAAGTCTCCGATTATCGGGATCAACAACATGGTACGATGTACACATTGTATCCTGGTGCACGGAAAGTGTTATCCATGTTGATATCATTTAGGATCATTGAAGTTGACATCAGACGTTGTTCACTTTATTTCAGCTGCATTAACTGCCAAAACCGATTTCTCATGAAGAAAATATTGATGGCTTGTAAGTTCTTTCTAGATAAGCACGACTGGTGGTAAGACCGATCAAACATAGGTACCGGTCTAGTTCTAGTGAACGACTGAAATCGTCAAAGATGCAGACAGTTTAACTACAATATTTGGTGCACGCACTGGCCGTTTCTGCATCATGAAGGTACAGTGATCTTGGGTGAAGCGAAGAATAACACCACAAACTATGGTAAGTTAACAAAATTTGTAAGGTTTGATGCAAAAGGATGGAAAATTAATTACCTTTGTTCTCTGTCTGAAGGGGATGAGTCAGGGTCTCGTGGTATTCATGAGAGATCAGTCTGCCGGTGTTGTCCTGGTCATGAGTGGTGTGTCTAGCTGTCTGCTTTATAAACTTTTAAGACGACGACGGGGACACAAACAAGCCTATCACACACCCACGGATTCGACCAATGGGAGGACGAATTCCACATGACGTTTAATGGTAAATATGCAAATATATGACGTTGACCAATGCCAGGAGGAATGTCACATGACGTTTTCTAGTCACGAGGCAAATGAATATTAAAAGTTCTGACGTCGGCCAATAACAACACCGTCACGAACGCTGTTGGTCGTCGGCGTACAACTCAGACAAACAAATTCTTTCTCCGTGTCCAAATAACGGCATCTCTTCAAAATAGTCCGATTTTTTACGAAAATAGCCAACAGAAGATTTCTCATGCCGGCCCCAACCGGCCGATTATTACCGGTTTGTGGCAGATCAAACCGAATACATTCAGTCAGACTGTTCAGATCACGACGAAGCTCATTATCAACTCAGTCCCTGCCTTACTATCTCCGTCAAAACCTTTTGAAGACATACCATAGTGTATATGGATTTGTAATCATTGATGTCTAAGGAAATCTTAGGATTTAGGGAATCAGTAAAATAATCATACCGAGACAATTCTGTCTAACGCATTAGGTCGATTTGTTTCCCATCCGCGCGCGCGTCGAGTGAGACCAGCCGCCTTCTGCCCATTCATTTCCACTTCAAAATCGTATTGTAAAAAAGGCTGTGTGTTACGCACGGCAGAAAATTTAAACCTTTATTATCGTCTGTAAGATCTCATGCACTCAATATAGAGTTCTAAACAGTAAAATTATCACCACCACCATGCAGGATTCAGACTTAAAACTGTGTGTAAACATTCCAGATTTGGATTTTTTTCTCATATGGCAGTTGGATCTTCTTAGCCCCCAAAATATCGAAAATAAAAACAGCGTCGCCATACCACTTTTGTAAGAGACCTAAGACGAGAAAGAAAACATAATTTTTGCCTTACTTTCATTTTAGCGCGTAGAAGTATGCACAAATCGTTAGCGTTGTGTGAGTTACGTTTTCGGATATCAAGTATTACTACTAATTTGTCTTCCTGGTAAGTATACAATAAGTAGCCCTGGCTCTCTGTAATACTTGGAAGGGAATAATGCATTATGTTGGTTTTGTTATGATTGTTTGTTGATCCTTTTCATAATGTCTCAGAGCTAGAGAACTTACTATTTAATATTTGTCTCGCTACGATTACAAATTAAGGTTTTTCACAGCATCTGATGAAAAGTGTTTGGATCTGGATTCTAGTACCTTATGAATGCATTTGGCCATTCATTCATTCATTCATTCATTCATTCATTCATTCATTCATTCATTCATTCATTCATTCATTCATTCACCGTTAAAGTATTTTCCTTTCTTGCTCATAATTTTTGACACTGATTTTTACCTTCTTATAGTGACATGAAATCTAAAATTATCGCAAAAGGTTCATAATGGTCGAAGAATAACGACTCGCCATGGTTATTTAGTTATCTATTTCTGCATTTCGTATTCAGTGAGTGCGTCCAAATAAAAATGGCGCGCACATAAAGTAAATCATTCGTTCATTATACAGTATGTAGAAGTGACACTACTCAGAAGTAGCAAGGTTGTCTGAGCCGGTGATATGCGATATGCGTTTTGATAGTATTATAACGTCTGCCCCGGTCATCCTATGCAGTCACGTAGCCACTCAATGACATTGTGTCACATGACCAATTACGTCATTGTCAGAAATTTCTTGTAGGGTGACTGGCATGCAGTAGGACTCCTCTATCGGTCAGGCTGACCTTCCCGTCATGGAAGCTGATACGTGTATGTTTATCTCTGTATGACTGTCTGTCAAGATTGTGCCACTGTGTAAGCTAACTTTTGAGACTGTTTGTCCAGCTACAACCAGAATCTTTACTGAAAATTAGTGCCTCGGGGAGCTTTTTTGAAGATACGGACACCAAAACAAGGACGATCTATTTCCAGTAATGGTATATTCTTAAAAGTATTAGTCACAAGCAGTACTTGTCCCAGCTCAGTTGATATGATTAGTTCAAAAGTGTCTGAATGCATATGGCTGAAAGTTCAAAGTGTTCTGCACGGAAAAATATCCGAGAAGTTATACCAGTTTGCTTGTCACGTAATTTTAGCGAGCAAAATACAAGGCTAATTAACGTTTCCGCACTGGAAAAGAAGAAATTAAATCCTCAGTCACATTGTTAGATATAAAATTTACTATAAAACAAAGAACATGACCGTTGTGTGGTGGGAGTGCAACAATTGACGCTGAAATGCATGCCTGCTGTGGTAAAATTTAATCTGGCTTTATTCACTTGAGACACATCCACGTGGGACTGTTTTCTCTATCACCGGTACATAATATCGATGATATATATTTAATTCTTATATTTATCAAAGATTGCCTTCGTCCGTTTATACTTAATTTTGTTTCTTTTTTGTTGTTTCTTTGGTTTTATTGTTTTTGTTTGTTTTTGGGTGTTTGTATTTAGCTCGTATACTACTACTTTTTGTTACAATAGAAATTTCAATTAACGTGTAAAGGTCTGTTCAGAAGCACTTTCAACAAACTTGAGCTTCTGAAGATTCTTATAATCAGTGGATTAACTAAAGGGTTTATGTTTTATGTGAGGCGATAAATCGTATACATCTTTACTTTGAAAAAATCTATATATTTGCCATTGAACTGAATGCTTTACATTAAAGGGCGGGTGGTCCCGTCTGCGGCTGTGTATATGGGACCAATACAACGGGTATGTTGCTAAGCACAAGATATCCCAACATCCCTTGTGCATATCAAAAATTTTAAAATTGCGGCTATATCGAAACTGATGTACACGGCTGAAGCAGCTTCATACAAACGAAGGGGCATAACCAAAATTGATTTGGCAAAGTCTCGCAGTGATTGGAAAGCTACAAAACTTTGAACTACGAATATGCATCAAATGCTGAATTTGCTTCACATTTTCTCGACATTCATCGAAAATTCATGTGAAGAGGCGATGTGTATCAATAAAAGAGTCGCGCAGCCGCAGACGGGACGACTACCTCCCTCCCGTTGCTCATGGGGAATATCTCTTCAACCATTCAATGAATGCAAATATAAAATGGGCAATATGCACCACTTGCTCAATCTTGTGACACAGGCGGGGCATGATGGGATAAAGTTAAGTTCTAGTGCAGGCAAAATGTAATTTTAAAACATTCTGGTCTACCTAATTCACTAGCGACAAATTTTTGAAATGGTGTTGAGGTCTGAAACTGAAATTTTCAAACTTATGCAAAAAACTTCCTCCGGGAAACAAATATTAAAGCCCCAATAGCTGCGAATGTGTAATGAATCGATATCAAAATATCCCCGTCTTTCAATTAAAGACTGAAAAGTGTATAACACTGTCATAAGTGTCGAAAGTAGCATGTAAATTCAAACGTTTTAACATCATTTTGGATTTCCCGACATTTTCAAAATTAATTATATGACAGAGAAAACAAAGATTACAACAAGAAACTGTTGGCCATCGTATGCTGTTCATTCAAGTAAATGGCATCATGCTTGTTCCTTTTATTATCACGATTTGTATGTGCAGTAAATACTGCATTTTTTTGTACTTTTCCGTAGGGGAGCCATTTTGTTAGTACGGCACCTTTTTATCATTTAACCTGTTAAAACATGTAGGCATGTTCCAAATCAGCGAGCAGTGATACTTCTATAATATACTTTCATTTGGCACATTTACACGAATCAAATTTGGTTTGAAAATAAAATCATGAAATAATGCATAATGCTATTGGAGCTTTAAAAATTTTCCGTCATAATATTTGGTTTTAGCGACACAAATAACCGAAAATTTACAGACAGTTGCAAATAT
Organism: Ptychodera flava; assembly: GCF_041260155.1. Taxonomy (NCBI): domain Eukaryota; kingdom Metazoa; phylum Hemichordata; class Enteropneusta; family Ptychoderidae; genus Ptychodera; species Ptychodera flava. The sequence continues at coordinate 19,655,257 of NC_091929.1, read as the reverse complement.
TCAAAATGGGAGTGTCCAAATGAGTGTCACTGAGGCGTACTCCACTCCAAGCTTTATTCTAGGGGTAGGGCATAAGATATGCATGACACCTTTCTGTATATTATCAATAATAAATGAAACTTTATTTACAAAACACATTTAAGTTAACATCCATTGCTCATGCGCACACTGTTTTGTAAATGTGAACTTAAATGTAAATGATGCGTTTTCCATCATGACCTGACATTCTGGAAGGAACCATTCACACTGACGTCTTCAAAATGTGTCCTGCTTGCTAAGACATACAGTACACACTTTTCCAGATTCTCAGAGAGATGAAAGACGACAAATGAAAGCTCGGGTGGTGAGAAAATGTACGAGTACTACAAAATATGAGAACTCAACTGAGTCTGCGCACTCAACTCTAAACACTTGTCTATATCAATTATTGCATAATAGAATTTAATTTTGGTATCTTTATTTGCGCTAGAGGGCGTAATAGAATTTATTTCATAAATGACTCTCGTCTTTTTCATATCAAGTTTTCTGTCTCCGTCGCTTCGCCGCTATTAATCTCTATCAAGTGTTGTCTACCACCACTGATTCTCTCTCTCTCTCTCTCTCTCTCTCTCTCTCTCTCTCTCTCTCTCTCTCTCTCTCTCTCTCTCTCTCTCTCAATCGAAAAGGTGAAAATCAAAGCAATCCTCCAAATTAAATATTCACAACTAATCAGCTGCTTCAAATGCCCGTACGTACAATATTATGAAGAACCATTGAGGAGAGCTTTATAATCGAAAGCTACCTCACACGTGATTGACATCACATTTAGTGTCCCTCGATCAGAAGACATCGACCACACGCGTTGTACAAGTCTATGATAACAAAATACAGTTCACTTGATGTAGACGATGGTGAATTGATGAAAAAAAACACCAATCAGCCTACAGAAGCTATATACTGTTACGTAAAATGTATCTGTACAGTGCTGTTTCAGCCTTAACAATACAATTACAATAAGATTGCAGTTCTGTAAAAATATATGCTCTGGAATTTCTAACTTACTCAAGAAAAGCATACAGCTTTTGAAAACAGCGTGACCTAAAGAAATACAAATTAAATATTTATAACATTTGAGTACATCTTATGGCGACCGGCAATGCAATTATTTCGAGTCAGTAGAGCATCGAGTCATCATCTGACATTGATCTTCACAAAATACCGCATCTACGCTGTTGTCAGGCGCTTTATCCTCATTGGAGGAAAATAACGCCCGAAAGTCACGTGGTTAATTCTACTTTGTTCATGAGCAGAATCTTTATAATCAGCAGCAATAAGGCAGAGCCTTTGGTTTCGCGTTGCATGGCAACAGGCAGTGTCCCAATGAGAAGGTATCGTTGCATCATCTAGTCTGAGTTTTCAGAATTGCCATTTTAATTTTCACAAATGGCTTGAGCTTGCAAATTCTATCGCTGTTGCAAAATTTGGTCACGTGAGTTCTTCTGCCTTTCAGTGATCGCCCTCTTGAGTTGTTCGTAGAAGATGAACATGCAGACATTCCACGAGCCAAGACGCATAAACGAAGGCATGAACCTGGAAATGTCAGAAAGGACAAAAAAGAGCGCCATCAATGGTCAACGAAGATATTTGTGATTGTTTTCTTTTTTCATTGTACACGCAGCTGATGTACTACTTTTAAGTATCCAAAGTTTAAATTTCTTTGTATTCCGCCTTTTATTGTTTGTCAGAGCGATTGAACGTAACAACAAATAGAACAAAAACCTGTCTTTGTACATGAGGCATGGCGTCCAAGATCTGAGAGAAAAGTTTGTTAACTTACCCTTTGTAGAAAGCCTTGGCCCCGCCTTCCCTAGCCATCTTAACTGCGCAGTCGATGGCCCCTTTGTACTGCCCGGGACTGGAGTTCATAAACCTGGTCTTCACCACGTCGATAGGGGACGCTATACAAGTCGCTACAAAGCCAGCACAGAATGCAGAGGCGAAGTGACAAGGAAGGCTATCTGACAGCAACTTCATGGAGAGGATCTTCTCTTTGGTGACGTCATAGACAACCAATTCAGCTGAATTGATGACGGCGTTGCGAGTCACGTTGGGTAGTGTGCCTGCAAGGTTAAATGTGACACAGATTCACTCCCAATGCTTCATCGATTATGAGACTCCTGGGCGCGGCTCCCAATCACATGAGTTCACGCCGCTCATAGTGAGTTGAAATCCCAAAGAAATATTACAGCATTTCAAGGTACAATGTGACCATTCGTATACAGTTTTGTTGACCAGCAGCATTTCATTTTACAAATATTCATATGAGATAGAATGTTTGACAAACGATGTTTTCCTGGAAGAACCAAGAGCAAACCGATTATTCAAAACAGGTTATTCAATCTGATCTGACTACCGCAAGTCTCTTTGGATAAAAATAATAACGAAATCCTTTCAACTGTAATACACAGGGTCACGTCGATTCAGCTGAGTTCCTTCAAATGCGCCACCACTCTGTCTCGGAGTGGGGACCACTGACACAAAGACTGGTATATGTAAACCTGATGACCCCCATTTAAATTATATGCGTCTTGAAAATGAAATGGTAAACTTCTAAAATATCAAACATTGCCTGAAGTGACCTCAGATTATTCTCCTTCGGACAAAAATGACGTAGAGGAGATTGTAGTTTGGCGTTTGCTGATTGGTGTAACGTACCTCTCCAAAGCCCTTTAATGCCTTCAGTTTTTGCGATGGTCTTGTAAGCGTGGATGGCACCATTGTAACGCTTTGGTCCTCTGTTATTGGTCTGAGCTTGGAGGCGCACCTTCACTACATCGGTTGGCTGGGCAACGAGGATCGCCATGGCGCCGGTTGTCATGCCAGCAAGGATGCGAGTGATGACGTTGCTACCTGGAATTCCTGTCGTATGGAGAGTGACAATTGACCGTCAGATTTTTCCATTTTGTTTTGGTTTGCGTGTCGTTCTCGCTAGTTCTTACATAAGCAAAATTGGTATGTTTGCGAAGAAATCAAAATCTTTACTAACCCTGTGAGATTCCACTTTGGTAGAGTTGTTTCACAGAATCATAGAGGCCGATACGGATAGATGCAAAGCTCATCTGGCGTTGTAAACCAGCGTACAGTCCATTATAGAGGGCGCGTGGTCCTTCATTCTTGGCGATGGTGGAGATAGTTCCAACCATACCATTGTAACGAACGAGTTTCTTCGCTTTTGAGGCTTTGGAAGGACTAGCGCCCTCACCCTGAATCTGTATAGTCAGATCAGATAAGAACCACGGTTTTAGAATTTTTGATAGAGCGCCTCACTTGATGACGCTTCATAATTCACCACAAAATGACATCATTTGTCAAAAGATTGCAAAGTCATGATGAAATGAAACCTTTGGAAGAAATACCCTGATCAGATTTCGAATGGTAATTTTTGGTAGACATGACTTTCAGAATTGACACATTTGAACGAAATACGTGTACTTTACCTAAGTTTTAGGCACAAATTTACAAAATCCTAAAGGATCAACCAATCACAGACAATCAAAAGATTCGAGACCACTTAAGTCACCCATATTATTCTCCTTTATCCTAGTAATACTATTGTACTCAACATATTAGAATATGTAAATGATATACAAAAAATATACTGATTAAAGAATGCCATGAGCGTGTATCTACCAATAAGGTGGCGTCGTTTCATCCTCACCTGTAACCGTACTTTGGCAGTGTCCAACGGGAAGGTGATCATATCTGCCATACAGGCCGCTGTACCAGCGCTGAGAAACTTCACACCGATGGATGGTTGAACGTCAACGGGTTTGTACACCATCGTGGAAAGTTGATCTTTTAAAGACAAATCGTTGATATGACAATAATAACAAAACCATCTGTAATCGATATTTTACATACACACTGGTGAGATCAAAAACATCTGGTATGAGAATAAATATCACGTATTCGAAGTCGAAGTCGACCGAACACAGCCACACTTAATAAAGCGAGATTGTGGCATATGCGTGAGGCGGTAGTGAAGCGGACACAGTAATATATAAGATAGACTGCACTCGGGGACTGAAATTAGGACGCTATATAATTTTTTGCAATACTTTCAAAGTCTTCGACTTGTATTCATCGGCTTAGTTTTGTAAAAAATCGAAAATTGAATATTTCTCCATGGAGTTAACATAGGAACGGCGGCCATTTTGAAGTTCCTGTGTCGGGAAATTTCGGGTAATTTGTTTCCATAAAACTAAATTTTCCAAAGTGACCCCTTATGTTCATTCTTGATTTCGACAGAGAACGGTTTGGAAGATTCCTTGAGGAAAGTTTGAACAAAAGTTAATTCTCTCTAAATGTCGAGTTGCGCACTACGCTAGGGACGCACGGTTCCGCGAGAAAAATCGACCCTGTCGTGAAGTGAGATAGAACTAGTACTATGTGTCGATCGGGTACGGTGGCAGGTCGAAACGTGAAAATTTCGTACGCTACGTTAAACACATAGAGTTTCGTTCAGAAAGTTAGCATAGTGGAAGGTTCCATCGAACACAAACAAAAACTGAGCAAACCCAATAGGAACCAAATGTGTTTCATAAAAAAGGTATTAAATAATGTTTTTCTACACGGTATATACGGAACGCATATCTTTGAACACAAAAATATAACAAACCTACCGTTGGCAATACTGTCGTCTGTCCAAATGGCGCCAATAAAAGGGAAAGAGGCTGTCGTTAGAGTTCGAGGGATATCGTAATACCACAGTTTTCCCTAAAGTCGTCTTCCATGTAATAATTTCTATGGTAACGCAAAAGGCTTAGCTGTTGTATATTGTTGGAAAACCTTAATCTCATGGGTACAAGCGATGTCAAAACTTGTGTGTGGATTGTAGCCATTAATTTATCTGAAAGAATAAAAAAAGATAGAGAAAATATATTTTAGTCTACTGGAGAAGTACTAGTTTGGTTTCTGTTAAAACCAACAGAGTACAACAATCGCTGGTGTGCGAATTTATCGACCTAACATCACGATCTTTGTAGTCCTGAAGCTTTTTTTGTGACGCTTGCGCATCAATAAAAAAAAATTAAAGTTGCAGTATGCGAAAGTCGCAAACTGAAGTCTAATTATATGCATTTCACCCTCACAGATATCGCAAGATGTTAAACTGTTCTGATCAGTGCTTACGATTTGTAAAAAGTTAGGTACACGGGTCTGTAAATTACATTGCAACTTCTAAAGTCTTATATCAGTCCGTCGTACAGAGAATTATGATATGAATATGGCGCATAAAGCGTTTTTTTTTCCTGAAAACCTGCAACGTCAGCAAATTTAATGGTGGTTGCGAGATTACCAATATGAATATATGATTGACCTAGTAGTGTTAATTATTGATATTGTTAAACTTTAACAAAGAAGAAGCGATCGCGAGATCTACTGCGTATGATTTTAAGAAGTCGCGATGGTCGAGCGTTGAATAGCGCCTTATACACTGTTATTCACCGAGATGTCCAGGGTGACAGACAGTTTACTACTGCAAGGTTTAACGCACGTAAAAGCGCGTAGTGCCTTTTTTGAAGCGCACTTATGTACATATCACTGTTTACGTCCATTAAGCTTTGGAACTGCTGCCGTCATGGTTCATTTGGCAATAGACAGAAGCGGGGGCCCTCTACTGTCTATGATTTGGCACAGTTCCCAAACCCGTGGCTATGACGTCAAGTATGGCAGCCAATCAGCGGTCGCAAATACTGCCACACCTCCACGTTCGCCCCTCTGTAGAAATTTGATATCAACAGTGACTGCATGTAAACATTGCTGCGTTGATGAGTTCTGAGTTGGCGATATCCGATATCCATGTTGTAAACCAAATCAGTTAGCAACCATATTATTTCAACTACAAATATCGCGTTAAGTCAATCCAAACGAGAACCTTAATCCAGTCACACAATACGAGTTCCGTTAATCGCAGCGGCCAGTCGTCGACTCCACAGCCGAGATCGACACTCTAGTCCCCGCGACAGCAATCCGCTTAACGGACGAGCAGATATCTCGTTATCGATGCTCGTGTGATATAAACAACCTCTTGCGTTGTTTTGACAGCGTGTATGTCAAAAATGGACACATTTTAGTCTTTCCAAATTCACAGGGCACTATCACAGTGCCTGTTCGCCCGATTCAAGAGGCGTGATTTCGAGTTGATCCGGAACGACACGCTTGTGAACCTTACACATAATAAATTTGAGAATATTTCCCCTTGGTCATAAATGGTCTTTAAAAGGCCGAGACGCCAGCCATCGTGTGATATAAATAACTGGTCACGCGATAACATCTATGATAACAGGCTTTCATTAAATATCAAATTTTGACCAAAATAAAAATGTATCATATGTGGTATATGGCAGTATTCCCTTACTGTGAACGTGAAATGCCGTAATCGTCACCGGGACTGGTGCGAGAGTTTCAGAATTCGTCAACAAAGACGGTGACATCAATTCGTGTTTTGGTTTATCCTCAAACTCGCCATGCGAGAAGATCTAGTCAAGCAAGATTCCGTGAAATAAGGGCATCAAAATAAAACGTGATTACATTAATTGGATTGCCTGAAATTCAAAGATATTCTGACGTAAAATGATTTCCACTCGCTTGCCAAGGTAGATTAAGCCTATCGAATGTACTATTGCGTGTTGTGATTCTGTGAAATGACCGGACTGTGAAAGAGCGATGATTGAGCTCAAGTTCACGGCCGAAGTAGAAAAAAGTATACTGACTTGCAATTTGTAAGTTACAAGAATATTTGAAAAATAATGTAAATTAGTTACCTGTGTTTTCTTGTTGATGACGATGTTTCACGGTTGCGAAGTTCTCATGTCAGATGTGCCTGTCGCCGATGTCTTTTTCACACTGGCTTGTTTACGTGGACCGATGCAGACCACAACTCCGACGAGCCTCCGACACACCTCCACAATTGACCAATGAAAGAGCGAATTCGCGAGGCACGCTGCGAAAATGGCCAATCAGGAGCTCTGACGTCATTCAACAACAAACTGTTTGGTGTCGGCACACATGGCATGTGCTATGGTGCGATTGCTCTGAAAAAAAACGACGTATTACGAAAATAGCTGAGCAAAGAGGAGTCACGCGACCATCTTATGTTTATCTCTGAAAGTGTCAGTCAGCTGAGTGAGTGGGAACAGTGATTATGAAGAGTCGATAAAAACTGTTGCCATCTATTTTACACATATGAATTTACCAGAAATTTGTGTGATATCTCTTAATCTTTGTCTATGCAAATTCAAGTAGAGGAATTCAACTCTTAGGCCCTGTTTTGATGTGGCAGCAGTAAATTTGTGTCGATTTGCCCAACTACAGTGGGTGGAGGGACTGTAGCCCAACTTAAACTCATTGCCTCTCTATCTCCGTAGCATGTTCGTTTGTTTGTTTGTTTGTTTTTTTGTTTGTTCCGTTTATCAAGTTGACACTTTGGGATGGGGGAAAACTTGGAGTGCCTGCAGCAAGCGACAGAATTCATAACCGTAAAGAAGTCTTTATGAATCAACATTGCCTGTCACGATACGGAACTTGATTTTATAAGTCTCGTTTCGACTATCAGTACGTTATGTACGTTATAAGTAGAAACGCCTCGTCATCTCACGTCAGCGATACTTCGAGTCTCGGAGTCGTAAGACAACCCGTGGCGTCATAGTGAAAGTGATTACGTTGAAAATGCTGAGTAATGTGAGGTATTTAAGTTCCGTATGAATCACAAGTCATGAAGTGTTTTCTATGGAGACCTTTCTGGGTATGCCCCTTTCTCAGTGCTGGTTGGAACCGGTCGACAAATGTAACGGCTCATGAGTTCACACCGCAGCAGACGTGCAAAACACCGAGTAAAAGTTTTCAAATATGACAGAAAAAAAAATCTGTGAGCATTCTTGATCTTTCACAATGTTGGATAAAAAAACTGATTAAAATTCCCTCAAAGTGCAGAAGTTTTAACCAGCAAGCAATCGATCACAGCTTTACGGCAACTGGTATTTCTGTGTCGCCTGATGTGATTGGTCAGGTTTACTTGGAACAATAGTGTAAGGTTCAGGATTACCAATGACTGGCAGAACAATTTTCGGCTCTACAGCAATAGACTCTCACATTCTGAGATGAAAATCGGACGTATTTAACTATATCTTTTCCTAGAATACTTTGTGTTATCCTTAAATCCCGAGATAATTTTTGAAGTCAATACATAGTGCTTTCAAAAGTACCGTTGTGAGAAATACGAGTGCGATACTCAGTACAAGTACGAACATTTCCATATCGCACACCTATAGTGACTTATTCAAAGTAACAATGGCCGGATATATATTTTTTCTCGTTCTCATTACCCAGAGGTTAAACCTTAAATCTAAAACAAAAGTGTTGTAAACTTGGTGATAAAACCATTTGCTATTTCGAATTAGGCGAGTTCCGTTTAGTTACGGAGCATTTCGGCGGCTACAAGTGGTTTCATAAATACAAGCACATGTTTGTGACATTCAACACAAACAAAATCAAGGATGTCTCATGGCTATATAGAGATTTTAAATTGCTGTTTTGTTGTCCTGGGTTTTAAAACGTAGTTAATCGTTAATGTTTCTTCAAACATCCATATGTAGTAACCGCAGATATTTCTGTGACGCAGATAAGTCTGTGAAACAGGTGTGCGTCTTGAGGGCTCAATTTACATACCAGCTTCTCTTGTCGCAGTTAAAATCATCAAGTTTAGCCCAAAACAAAGTCATACAAACTTGTTACCCTCCTTCCACTACAAATAAATTACCCTCCAGAAAACATTACAAAGTGATGAAGCAACAACACCGTGAAAACGCCGGCTACTGTGGAACCGTCAGTCCTAGTAAAGTTCATTTTGGCCTGAAGAATATACTGAATTTAGCAAGGGTGGATTCTATTCAGAGCGTTCTTAAGGTCAAATGTAAAAAGAATGTATTTTCCCGGACAATCTTCTGTAAATATCAGCTGCGAGTATGTTTCTTAATTTAGAATGTACGACCATAGATATAACGTAAAGCTAAGCAAAATTTCTCCCATCTCAAATGTTTAGACCTGCGACACATATTTTGTAATACGATAGGTTGGTCTGCGAGAAACATATCCTTTCGGCCATGAACTTAATCTAGGGTTTCTTTCTTCTCTTTTAGCTGAAAATGTCTGTTTTTGCAGGCAACAAACAAATCCCTTGGTTGTGCTTTGTTTGGGATGGGCAACATTGCCCGACGCACTTCGAACACAACCCAATGAGTCCGTAGAGATGGTACATATTCCATCAAAGACTTGGGAACACTGAGTTTCCTGTAAGGTCTCGTGAATGCATCGGTATGCGCTACGTAGCGTTTTCAAAGTGTCACTGATCTCTCGCGGTGCCGTGTAAACGGTTCGCAGTAATTATGAATAGCTGGAAAAAGTCAGAGTTCATAACCAGGTCAGTCTCACACCCCACCGCGTACTCTGGCAAATTTCAAAGGTCAGTCCTTCAGTGGCATTTACGGGAACTGTTGGCGATAATGGCTACATGTGATGCGCTGTCAACAATTTCTTCTGAGTCAAAATAAGCCACCTCTGGAAAGTGTGTGAATTTTAATCTATCAATACGCTAATGGTGTCAGAATCTACACCAATCTATTAATGGCGCGAAGACTATTATGTCACCAATTCTTATCTATCACGACCGAAACTAGTTTATAGTTCACCTTTACTTCAGATGCCATTATTGCATGATATCATTTTTATGAATAAATGCCATTTTGCATATTTAGAAATGAGGTCAAATATTTATCGTCAGTTTTCACCCCGCAGTTTAAATGTCGTCTGCTCTTTACACAAACAAGTCTATCTATCAACAGCTGTTCCTGGGCAAGTAGGGAGGCTCGCCACATTGGCACGCTCTGATTGGTTAATCGGGACAACGCCTGCGAAACGATAGCGCCATCGTCAGTGATCTGTGTGGGCAGCTTTAAACGTCGCCAAGCCACTAAAAGTGGTGCATCGCGGTTGGGATCAAAATGGATATGGCGTTCTTGGGTTTAGTTGGAAGGAGCACGGTCGTTTGCAGCTGATCGTTCTTCTGTTGTTCAAAGGGACAACAACCCCGGGACAACAGCCCGGATTCACTGTGATAGGAATCTCTTATCTATTTGTGTCACATGGGGGGTCACTCGTATGTTAATCATGCGGGGGCTTGGCACCCAGGTCCATGCATGATTGGTTAGAGTCCGACAACGCCCACCAATGGAGCAATCTGATTGGTAGATCTCGTTATCGGCTCATCAGTCGTCAAGGTCTTCTTGAATCGCCGGATCTGTGGTGTTTACGTCTTCTCCCAGTCCTCCCGTCAAGACAATCGAATCGCAGTCGCGTGACTAAGCAGATATGCTAAGTTAAGGACTGTTGACCTCGAAATATGGGACTATGGGAGATCTAGTTCACAGATTACGACGGTATACACGGTTAGCTTAGTCTGGTTCCCTGACCCATTTCCCCGGTAGAGGGCGTGGGGAAATATAGGGTCAGGTACCGGCTAATGTAAACATGGACGCTATTGGGTTAAAATAAAACAAGATGTGATTGGATGAAAGTAACACTTGTAACTTTTTCTCATCTTTCTTGGGTTTCGCACTTTCAGGTTCACTTGACACCAACTTCTTGTTTATACCACAAAGCCGTGGAGGTAGAAAGAAAGACTTTCTACCTCCATGATTTAGCCACTGTGATTTAGCATATCTCTTAATATTTTTAGAACGTCGACATGATGCCTGGCATTTTTTACGAAATTCGGACACCATTCTATTCATCGAAATCAATCGTCGTTCACAGTTCCAACAAAGTTTGCTTTGAATTAGCTGTGATATCGCAGCATTACTTGTGGCGTGTATTGAACGTGCTTGGGTCATTGGGGTCACGCCACAGTCGGCGATGACCTCAATGACCCTAGCGCGTTCGATACACGCAACAAGTAATGCTGCGATATCACAGCCAGCCTTCAATCACTTCTATTTCCCCATACTTCTGGATTAATCCTTTCAGTTTATGTTTCCCATCTCGTGTGCCAATGTTTTTGGTTCTGATACCAGTGTTCGAACATAATTCTGATCCAGTCGAATTTTGACCGGCGTTTTCATGGTAGCAGCCATATTTGTTGTAGCATGTTCTGTCAGGTGACTAACCTCCGCCATCTTGAACAAAATTCTGTTCAAGATGGCTACCCGGTACCTGACCCCATATTTCCCCACGCCCTCTACCGGGGAAATGGGTCAGGGAACCAGACTACGACGGTATACACAGTTAGCTATGCCAACAAGGGGCTCGCCACGTTGACTAGTCAGTGATTGGCTTAGGCGGCCAACACCCACTAATCCTAGAGTGGGATTGGAGGAAAGAAGTCACATGACAACTTAGGAGCATTTTCATCGATTGTTCGCTGATGTACCAGGCCTAGTTTCTGCCTTGTCAGCAAAATATCAGGTAGGTGCATTTATTAACGCTTTATGGACTGACTCTCATCGTGGCCTGACCAAAACAACAACAATTGCCACACCAGTTTTACACAACTAAATTATTTTGATAATTCATCATTAGTAGGGTTCAATGTCACACCATGGATCTAGGATGAAATGAGCAACAATCAGTTTTCGACAAAGCGATAGATTTTTTGTCTTCCAGGGAATATCTCAAACAGTACAAATCTCGAGAGAAAACGTACGATTTTGTCGGAAAATCTAGATCTCCCTGTACAGTGTTTGGTGACCAACTTGCAATGTCACCTTCCTCTCTTCTTTTTATAGCTTTCAATGTCATTGCCACTGCTTCAAGTCGTTTGACCTTTAGTTGAGCGCAGCAGTCCGAAATGCCTGACGTATCTCAAATATTCGTGTTGACATCGACTATTACAACGAGTTAGTCCTTTTTTTCCTTTGAAAGTTTCATCTATGATGCAATTTGTTTTCAGATAAGACAAACTGCGCACAGGACAGTGCAGATTGTATGTGTCAGCCTCGGGGAGTATTCTAGATAACGTTAGGCGTAAAATGCCTAAACTAGAACTTGCTGTGTATTGAATTTCGGGTGTCAGAACCAAAAACCGCTCTTTCTCTGCCGTTCGCCGCGTAATTTCGGGTGCGGTATGCACACAACGAGCTATTCTGTGTATCGAGAATGCACCCTCCGTAAGACTTATAAGTAATAGCACAACCCTTGACCAGAAACTACTTACAGATACAAAAAAAACCAAGACGATGGAAAATGGAATACGAGAATGACGTCATTGTACCAAAGTGGTTGAAATTGACACCATGTTAGAAATTGGTTCAATCTTATGTCCAAATATTTGAGAGAGAAAAAAACTCTAAATTGATGACGACGTCACCTTTTTATGACAAACGTACCCGGAAATATTTAGACAGAATTAAAAGTGTCCGCCAGCCTCCTTGCCGATGAATGATTATTTTGTCAAAGTTTTATGAAAGCGTCAAAACAAACCAAATTCTGTAATTGCAAGTCTTTACTCTTTGTTATTCAGGCTGCTTCTACTTATTAAAAGATAAACTGAAGACATGGTCACTCTACCCCTCAGTAATCGTACTGAAACTGGACAGGCGAATTCGGTAGAAAAATATATTTGTCGATTGCAAAATATAAACTTCTGCTTGTAATGAACATTACTCGTACATTTCTCTGACAACAAAACGGAACTAAGGATATAAAAAGCGTGATAAAACCGCAGAACCGTGACGGCACTGGAATATTCAACGATGACTGTACAGAAAATACGCAAATCTCTAGAAATCTTGAGCGGAGTTTAAATATGAGACGTGGATAAATTATTTTCTAAATGTTAAAACCTAGCAGTTTATTGCGTGCATCCTTTACAGCGGAATATGGGCACTTTTTCCATGTTGCCCAAAAACCATTCTGTGCGTCGATTTCGCCCATGTAAGTGTTTTAGCTCAACATTTCGGAAATGGAATATTTTCAGCGTTAGTAGAACGACAAATTTTAAAACGTTTGAATATCTGCCAACTGTTGAATCACTTGGATTAAAAGAGGATGTATCCCAGTCTAGTACCTCAGGCCACACGCCATAAATCTGGTAACATATGGATCCGGATTTGGTACATTTGCTAGCACCGGGGAAATGATGGAACGAGTCGACGTCATACCATATGTTCTAGCATAATTACATGAAGCCGGAAGGGATGGATACCTGCAGAATGTGTATAGATTTTTGCAGACGCATCTGATAGTGTGTCGCTTCAACTCCGGTATGTAATATATCTTACCGCTGTACATCAAAAAAAGTTTATCCTGCGTCACCCGAAGAGGAAAAAATTCATTTTTTTAAATACGATAATGTACAGTTTGCTCCAGTTTAAATACAAATACCTTTTTTATGTTTGTTTGTTTGTTTGTTTGTTTGTTTGTTTATGAGCCACTGATTAAGCTATTTAAAACTGACGGAAAAACACATTATGTTGAATTATTCTCGATGATTTGATGCCCCCTAAGTCCGCTGCTATTAAACGTTGCCCTTGAAATTGAACACGCCAAGGAATGACAAAGAGGTACCGTATCGGGCTGTACCGTTCTTCCCACCAACAAAATAATTCAGATCGGATGCATACTATGTACAGGAAAATAATCTTATTTTTTTGTGAAGAGAAACTAAGAAAATGGAATTAGATTTTTAGGACCGAAATTCTAACATACCTTATATAAACACAATATTCGTTTACCAGTCATTTATTCCGTGATTCAAACGACCAAAGAACTAATAATTGTCTTTAAAAAAATCATAAAATATACGTTTCAGGAATAACCTCGGGGACAGATAATCGGAATCTCAAATTTTCAAGATGCATTTTTGGTCTACCATTCGTTTTGGCCCATTTTGAAACTTACAGAGTGAGTACAGTTTTCACCGTCCTTTTTTTTTGTGAAAATCTAAAATTCAATTTTCCCCAAAGAGTTAACAATTTAAAAATAAATGGTTGCCATGAATTTCATATATCGGGAAATATCGAGTAACTTATTTCTCTAGTAACACTGTGACCCCCTCCCCCCGATTTTTATTCTTGATTTCGATAGGGGGTGAAAACCTTTCAAGCTCTTTGCGGTAAGATTGAGCAAAAGTTTAATTTTTTTCGATTTCGGGCGCTTACAACCTTAATAAGTTGCATCTGTACAAAATACAGTGATCTCACAAAAAGGCTTTACAATGCTAGCATCTGCCTTTACTTAACGAGCTGCTTAAATCGAAGACCATCGCCTGGTTTCCAATGCTTAATTAAATTTTCATGAAATATGCTCCGATATGACGCAACGGTGCTTTTAGATATCAAAAGCCCCAGACTCGGTACACCTTTAAAAATTGAAATATTTGATTGATTTTAGAAACCTCTTGTTTAATTTTGACCCATACAGCCATAACAAACCTTGATCGTTTTATTTTCTTTTTTCATGTTGTGTTAATTTTGCTGCCCATAATCTATGAGATTATCAAGTCAGAAATATATCAAAATCATATCAGTCTTTATCATAAAATCTAATTTATAAATCTTCAAAGATTTAGCCTAGCGATAATACAAACGCCACCGTTAGAGTCCCCTCGGCTGTTACTCTTGCCCCATGCGTTCATTTTTCCCATGACAGTACCTGGGATTCTAGAACAATGGAGAATTCGAGAAGCTGAGACCTCGCCCCGAGGCGGATGGGTGTTGCATCAGCCATGCCTGTCTGAAAAACAAATGTGATCCCCATGTGGATTGCGGTGCATAATCACGTGACCTTGCACTGTATGTCAGCATACATAATCTTATGAGGACCCTGGATATTTTTGACGTGGCCATTTCCCTGTGGCGCCCCAACCACTGCGTATGTTATTATAGGTTTAATTTCTTCAAGCCCAGCTGTGCTATTTTCCTCCACGTTATACTTGTTCTTGAAGTTCAATAAATGACCTTGCTCCATACATTCACAATGACGCCCCTACTTACGACTTTCTTGCAATAACAAGGTTTACTCGAATAGCGATTACTTGCCTTAATTTTTCCGTGAGCGACTCTCTCTCTCTCTCTCTCTCTCTCTCTCTCTCTCTCTCTCTCTCTCTCTCTCTCCTATCTTCGTAATTATGTTTTTTACAAAACCTACCCAGTGTTCATTAATTGTTGGCAAAAAACGTTTTCCCGAATAGTCCGATCGGTGGCCTACATTGCAACGGACGTATGCAATTTTTCTACAGAAAGCTATATTTGGCTTAATGTCATACGGATTTTAAGGAAATTCTCCATTTTGCTAATAATTGTTTTAAGTTGTCAGTCATTATCGATTACAGGTGTGAAACAGCCAAGATAACTGTTTTAATCACATCATGATCAATCGTTTGTATAAAGATGCATGCGACATGTGTCCGACATTTGCTTCAGACTATCAGGGTGTTTGCCGAGTTTTGTAATTTTTGCCTTACCGCACTCCTTCAGTGTGTTGTTGAGCAATAAAGTAAAGTAAAGTAAAGTATTAATTACTGACCATGTGATTTCAAATCATTTTTGCAACACCTTAAACTAAAAAATACTTTTTGAAATGCATGAAACTTTAGTCATGCAGATGTAATCCGTGCTGTACGCATTTTGCAAAGGGTCGTTTACGCGAATTTACGAGACTTTGAACACTTTTTTCAGTGCCAGCATATGATTCGCAACAAGTTCAAAGCATTTTAATCGGTTCCGTAGGCAGTGCGTTGTCTACAACAAGAGAGGCATCGCTGTCAGCTAGCGAGGCATTGTGATGGTTTTAAAAAGTGAAATCTGCTGTTTCAACGAACTTGAAATTCAATGGAAAACAAATCTTTACAAAGTGCTGAAACATGCTGAACAATCGGCGTATCGTGTCAAATAGAGGGCCCGATCAGACTCAAAGCGGATACGGCGAGATCGTGTTGCGATATTAGAAGCTTCTACCTCCATCAGTAGCATATCGTATAAAGAAACGGAAATTTGATTTCTAACGGGAGATTGCCATGGTCATGGAGTTGGCCGGACCTCCACCATGAAGGGGAAACGTTTGGAAAAAAACGAGAACAACCCCTTTGTATTTCTTTTTGACGGGAATCTACGACAACGGGGCTTCACAGGCACCTTTGCTGGCAATGCGAATAACCTACCGGTTGCATTTCCAATACACCGATAGGTACTTTGAATAAACCTGCGGAACAGTGTTTAGTGCAATTCAGTATTTTGTGTTAACTCTCAACGTTCTAACGTTCTCACTGCGAATACATATGCAAAGCTTTCAGGGGGGACAACGCAAAAAGTACTCATCTAAGAATAGTGGACGATGAAAGCTCTGATAAATTTGATATAACTGTCTATTGTGAGGTATTTTAAATTCCTTGCCATATTTCATGTATATTTCCAAATTAAAATTTGGATCGATATTGTCAAAGTGCATACAATGATTGCTGTTTTAACATCAATCAATTAAAATCAATGTTCGGTGCTGTTATAGGTGGGAGAGCGGAGCGGCCAGCTGTGGGCGAATTAGAGGGGAAATTAGGCGTCAGCTGACCAGATACCTTGGCGTTGCCATGGAAACTGATTTACATACAATGGTGCGAGAGTTCTTATTGATTGGCATGATCGAGGTTATTTGTGTGTCACCAGGTTTTTGTTTTTTTGCTTTAATATATGATTTATCATAGCGAATTCTCTGTTGTTTGTTCCGTGTAAGATTACTTTATAAAAGTAATTCTTCTTATTGTCAGGCGAAATGAATCAAAACATCGAGATGTACCTAGATAAATTCATGTCCTCCCTCTGAACTCATATCATCATATGGGTTCATTGAACGGTTAGATCACCATGACCTTCATGGTCATGTGACCTCCTTGAACAGAATAGTCGGATATATATAATAAGAATTTGATGGCTATCCGCAACTTGAAGAATATATTGACATTGAGGCTTATGATCTTTCATAAACTGCGATGTCATGGTGACTTCGAAGGACGTCACTGTCTGTGTATGGTCTCTCAATTCATTGTTTTCTGATTGCTTGATATCCGCAAGATGGAAGTTAAATTGGTTTGTTCGATGTAGGACCGAACCCCACTTTCTTTCTGTCGTCGAAAATCCCCACGCCACCATGGGCCTATCCCACGTTCAACTTCCCTTGCCATATGGTTACACCCTCCGAAGCTTGAGCGACGTAGCAAATTTTGCACAAATTTAACTCGCGCAAGTCATGAAAATGTACGACAGAGTAGCGTCCCAAAGCTCTCAGATTAAACGACTTTATAAAACTCGATTTCTCAAAGTATTGTTCATCTGTACTTCGGTGAACATCGCGGCTCAAATGCATAGACTAGGTGAACCTACCCACTTACTTTCGAACAATGCCATCAGTAAGTGTAGGCGTTGACACCATAAATAGACCGATTTTTATCTTCGAGTAAACAACTTTTATCAGCCTTTGACATGCCCCTGTCGACAGTGTTTTCGCAACGAGTCGATGCCAATTACGGCGATTCCATCACCATTGTTAAATTATAGTTTCGCCAAAGGGGGAGAGTGGGCTCGCCGCCCTCTGATTGGCTGATGCTCCTCATTTTAATATTAATCTCGCTCCTGATTGGTCGATTTCGAGGGTGTGTCAGAGGCTTGTTTGTTCCAAGCCGTGTCCTGTCGCTATAAAGCCGGATTTTTTACATGACGCAATACTGTCCTGGACCACGGCGACTGACACATGAGCACTTCCATCCCCTGAAATATTCTGACCTAACAGCGAACTAAGGTAATAGGCGTTCTTACTCTTTACATTTTGTTTCTCAAGCTTGTATTATCGTCAAATCCTCAAGATCTTCTCTGAATGTTGGATTCAAACATAGGTATACGGTCAAGTCCTTTGTGAAATATATTGGAGAAAATATCGGTTTTTCTTGGCGACAGTGGATACCAGATGCTGCTTTACGGAAAATCTTTCACGTCGATTTGTACGATATGTAAGCTACGAGGATATTCTAGCCGAACACATTTTTATTATATTTGATATTGTTGAACTGATAAAGGCTGCTTTACCTTCAAATCAAAGGACAATGTATTTGCCGTCTATTTTAAGTAAGGGTTTGGCTGGTAGGTTGGTGAAAATTCCGGCTATTGTGCAATTCTCTGAGTCATTGTGTGGGACAGTTATGAGGTGCAGTATGATGCAAGCATTCTCGCCGCAAGAAAACGCGATTTCAGTTTGTAGTTTTATATCCGGCCGGGAAACAAACGCGGAAATCCATTTTAACTTGACGATTTTGCATTTATTCCGAAGTTTTCCAGGGTTTTTGATGAATACATATATATTTCCGATATTGTTCGCAGCCACCCAGCCTACTCTCACTCGTGTCAAAATTTGCATATTAGGATTGTTCCCTCGTCCGTACGTCGATGGTTGAGCGAGCATAATAGGAAATTAGAGTCGGCAATTTTTTTTGATAGTGAATTGTATGAAATGAGATTTCAGCGGACAAGGGTGCAACCTTTCATGAAACTGCGTGAATTTCAGTTATTTTTCACGATTATCGGGAGAACATGTCACGTTATAGTACACCGTCGATCGGTGATTTGACACGCGTTCTAACTACGTGACTGTAGGCCAGTGAAGTATAGTACGGTACGGTACAGTGAAGGACAAGCCGGCGGTCGGTCATGTGAGCGAGCCGAGCATCAGTGAAAAAGCATTCAAATTCGCCACCGAGGCCGTGTATCGATCTTCGCAGTAACGTAACATAAGTCGTGTCTTGTACATGCAGGCAACTGAAGAGCAAAAAGGGAAACTGCGAAGAAAAAATCGCGAAAATTCCCCGGCGAAGGTACGCAGTTGACGAAAACTTGAGGTCACAGCTGATCGCTGTGGAATTTTCCTGCGTAGGCGTTGCGAGAGGTGTGGTGACATTTACGAGAGCTGATTGGCTGAAAAGATATGACGTCAATGTCACCCGATGCTATTGAATTGCCAGACAAACACACTATGCTGTTTGTGCAAATCTATTGCCAGTATTGTTGCATCAGCGCACAGCCACTGTATGCAAATGAATGGACATGAGAAATGATATTTTTTTAAAACAAAATGAGGAAGTTGTTTACTTTTGTGGCACAACAGCTCTCCGTATTTCCCCGTAGCAGATGTTACTAACCTAAATTTCTTTCGAAATTCGAGATGGGTGCCGTAAAATGAAAAGCTCGGGACCAGAATACATTAAGCGTTAATAATTGATGACGAATATGTCAATCATAAACACGTTGTCAGGTTACTACAGACAAACAGCTGACTTGACAATTTTATTTGGACGAACAAAGATTATATTTTGCAAAGATTCCTCTTTCCACTTCTATTATACTTCGCGATATTCTATCCTTTTCGAAGATTTTTGCATTTCGCAATCCCTCCCCCCCCCCCGAAGATCATGCAAATACGTTTCACCGTTTCATGCAACCATGACAACATAAATTTTTGATGAGTCATTTCAAGTCGGCGACGGATTCAGAAAATTTGTTACCGACAGTTATTGATGATGCGCCCTCCACAAAACAGTGACGCATTCTAAGAAGTGATGACGATGTTCAAAGTACCAATTTTGATAACATGAAAAAACGTGAACAAAAAGATAAAATTTTAAGAACAAAAAAAAGCAATTCGTTAATATTTAACAGGTGAAACAATTGCAATAGTTAATGCAAGCCCCACCCTTGAGTACCTGGCCTTGGCAAACCGCCATTATTATCTGGGCAAGCTGAATTTCGCAACGGTGTCCGTAAACGATCTGACGTGTTATTAAAGTCGATAATTTTATGACATTTTCACAATGCTGCCTAAAAATATCATATCCGGGTTCTGTTTGCATAAGATACATAAGTGCTTTGAGCAGCCAACGGTACAACATCGCTACTCTAAGTTTTCAAAGCTCAGCGCTGTACGTGTACGCCCATGTTCCGGCATCAACTTTTTCCCGTCTTCTTTTTTTTCAGATAAATTAATGGCTACAATCCACACACAAGTTTTGACATCGCTAATCCCTATGAGACTCAGGTTTTCCAACAATATACAACAGCTTAGTCTTTTGCGTTACCATAGAAATTATTATATGGAAGACGACTTTAGGGAAAATTGTGGTATTACGATATCCCTTGAACAGTAACGCCTGCTGTGCACCCCGTAGCAAATCTCAAAAAACTGCCAGGAATTTTCATTCCGAAGGTGAGTAACATTTTCACTTCGGTTTTATGAATTCATTGTGTTTTCCCTTTCTCGATTCATATCCTCGAAAATGTTGTTAGCGCAGATGGCTGACTAACTTTGAACTTGTTCGCCGAGGGTGTCTCAGATCCTCAGCTGCTCGACTGACAGCTTTACATTTCACATGGCCAATTTTTTCTCAGACTTGTCCGACGTGACGCATAATGAGAAAACTTACATTATTTTCATTTTCACGTTCTACTGTATGTGTCATGTTTTCCTTTTACAAAAAAAAATATGCATATTTGATAATAGCGCTTTTGTTCAAGTTCAAATCCCTGATGTTACGCCCATTCACGTGACTGTTTCGTCCGTGCCGCATTGGAATCCCTATGGCGCCTACATTTTACAAGCTTACATTTTTTTCTTATTACAGATTTTACTTCGACGATTATCCTTTGAACTTTTACGCTGAAGATTTCCAGCCTGCAATTAAATCAAAATGGTTTACAAGCCTGTCGACATCCAACCCTCTGTTACCGTGAAATTTTTCAGCGCTGGTACAGCGGCCTGTATGGCAGACATGATCACCTTCCCGTTGGACACTGCCAAAGTACGATTACAGGTGAGACTAAATATCCTGCTTCTTGATTGGTCCATACCTCGACACGTGACACTTTGGAGATGTACCAATCCCCATTCAAGTTTATGCGAGAGTAAACGTGGTGTAACTAAAACGTTACTGTAGTTAGACTTTGGTCAGACTTTGAACAAAAACAAACTTCCACGGTTGTCCCATGTTTTTCCATTTTGTATCATTGAATTTAATCATCATCAGGTAAGTATCGCCATGACCATATTGCAATGAAGACGACATCTCATAGTTTCTTCTTTAATTTTGCTTGTTTCCATAGGTACATAAAGTGGTAAATCAAAATCGCACACGTGATCGTGTCACGTGATCAACTATTGCTCCTCAGAATCTCTCTGGAAATTATGACGTCATCACTATAAGGAAGCCTACAGATCAAATTTTCCAACCACGCCTCCTCAGAGGCAATTCTAGGTTTTATCTCTTTTTTCTATAAATCTAATTTTTACCACACAGATTCAAGGTGAGGGCGCTCGTCCTGCTAAACCCTTTACAGCGAGCATCGCTGGGAAGGCAGGAAAGAAACCTGCAGCTCCTACAGTTCGTTACAATGGTATGGTTGGAACTATCTCCACCATTGCCAAGCATGAAGGACCACGCGCCCTCTATAATGGACTGAACGCTGGTTTACAACGCCAGATGAGCTTCGCATCAGTCCGTATCGGCCTCTATGATTCGGTGAAACAGTTCTACCAAGGCGGTGTTGCCCACAGTGAGTACCCTCGTGCAAATGACAATTCTCACCCTCCGCCCCTAAAGGTTTTCATATTTTATCCAACGATAAACACGACGATATTTCATTCGAAAATTACTGGAACTGAATTTACATATTCAGTTAGCAATCATTTGTTATCATGATCGAGAAACGTTTGTGTCGTCATGATTGGGTCATCCGATTGTGTGTCTTTTGCCATGTTCTGATGTGTCGCGGTTCCCATGTAACACGGTGGCGGAAAGTGCGTCCTCTAGCTGAAGTAGTTCAGATTACACGTGATAGAATCCATGATAGCCAGATTAGGGTGGTGACGTCATTATTTTTATTTCTAAATTAATAGGCCTTCCTGGAGGTGGTGTGATTACGCGTATCCTTGCTGGCATGACAACCGGTGCCATGGCGATCCTCGTTGCTCAGCCAACGGATGTGGTGAAAGTGCGCCTCCAAGCTCAGACCAATAACAGCGGAAAAAAGCGTTACAAAGGTGCCATCGACGCCTACAAGACTATCTTCAAAAAAGAAGGCATGAAAGGACTATGGAAAGGTGAGTGTTGGCTTTGACTGTCTCACGCTTTTCGCTCTGTAGCGCCGCCACCGGTGAATAAGATGGTAGAGCACAACGACATTGGATTAATAAAGCCTTTTGGGATGATGCTTGTCTTCTGCGACTAGAGCTTCTTTGTCATATGAACAATCTGATGCACCACATCGAGTGATGAAGTTCATGTTCACTCCAAGGTGGAAACTGATCATCTTTGTTTTTCGTTTATCTGTTAAAGGAACCCTTCCGAACATCACTCGCAATGTCGTCATCAATTCATCTGAATTGGTTGTCTATGACGTCACCAAAGAGAAGATCCTCGCCACGAAGTTGATGTCAGATAGCCTTCCTTGTCACTTCGCCTCTGCATTCTGTGCTGGCTTTGTAGCGACTTGTACAGCGTCCCCTATCGACGTGGTGAAGACCAGGTATATGAACTCCAGTCCGGGGCAGTACAAAGGGGCCATTGACTGCGCAGTTAAGATGGCTAGGGAAGGCGGGGCCAAGGCTTTCTACAAAGGGTGAGTTTACAAATATTCATACTTAAATTATTTAAAAGAATATATCAAGGTACATTTAGAGAATCTGTACTCACTGAGTAAAGTTTGAAAACAGTTTGAAAAGACAAAGTGAATAAAAATATATAACATGACGCTGAGGGCGCTCTTCTCAAACTTTGTTTCTTTTATCTTTTTTCTCTAGGTTCATGCCTTCGTTTATGCGTCTTGGTTCATGGAACGTCTTCATGTTCATCTTCTACGAGCAACTGAAGAGATCGTTCACACAAAAACAACACTAACAAGGCAAATGCTGAACCGACCAGGTCAACAAACCCAGTCAATTCGATCTTTAGGCGTATTTTGTATCAGTTTTATCGCTGTGTAGGTTTATACGTGAAGGACAAACCGGCGAATTGCCAGAATTTTAGAAGTTATTTTCCCAATACTGGGATAGAACTTCGAAAATCAACACGTTCTACTGTACAAGTGGCCCTCACATGGATTTATCGTTACGTCTATATCGAAGTGCTCATGAGTTCTGAGAAACTGTTATAAAAAATGTTTCTTTTCCTTTCTGGAAGAATTTGCTTACTTCCTTGTCTTTGCTAACTGCAAATGCTTTATTCTTGAAACAGAACGAAAAAGTTCGCAGGGATGTTTGACTTTCAGCACAGATATTTTATTCTCAGTTTAGCATACTTCTCAAAAACATAGACGCTTTTCATCCCTCAGTGGACCACAAAAAAATTTTCACCGAAGCCTTACCAAACATATTGCTCCATGTGGAAGCTCACTCTCTCCTATATAAACTTCGTATGGCGATTGGCATCGTTATAGTCAGGCCATATAAAAATATGTGTCTTTCCGATAACCCGGCCTACCCTATTTAAAATCCCCCGTCCTAAATGTTAGTTTCTCATATGAAAAAATCGAGCATGACTGTTCCATGCCAAGCTGTCCTGTTTTCTGAAGGCATTGTTACGGAAACACACACATTTTTACTCTGGCCACACTAAACGTCATACTGTATATTTACGAAAGCACTACAGAGTAGCTGCCCTAAGTATTTTGAATTACTAAATTTCTAAGGAATAATCCCGATTTGTCTCTGGGAAGAACAGATTTTGGTGGGAACCGAACTTTAAATTTATCTTTACAACACACAGGAATGTGATCTCACGGAAATTCGATACCCGATGAGGGATTCCTACACGCATGCGCAAAAAAGCATTGTCAGAGCAGTTTGATTTATGTGGTGGGGTGGGACAATTCGTATCCGCGAAAATCTTTTCTTCCCGAAATTTTATTATTAAATTTAGATGTATTTCTATACACCACTAGGCTACAGGTCACATTTATTTCCAAAACCTAGTTAGCCTCAGAAACATATTTTGTATTTATCAAGTTCTTATGTTTTTAATCTTTTTTAGCGGGAAAAGTGACAGAAAATATTTAAGAAACGACATTCAAGACGTCACTTCCCGCTTTGCACACAGACAAATGTTTAATCGTTGGTCTGTGATGCTAGAAAAAAATACCGTTTAATGTTAATGAAAGAACCTACTGAAGAATAACTGAACTTATTTGAAGGTTTTATTACAGAGAGTAAACAAATGAAGAACGGTAATATTTGAATATATTTTACGTGAACATGAATGTAAAACTCTTTGATGATGTATGTCCTTACATCGATTTATTAAGGTGTTGCCTATTTCTAGCTACATATTGACAATCCTATGAATGCATGGCGTACATACACCCCTGACGTTTTCAGACGTATTGTATTTATACGTCATTTGTACAATATGTATGTACATTATTTTGATCAGAACGAATTTTGTATTGCGAATCAAGCACAGAACACTAGCACTTGACCTTGACAAGTGTATACAGTGACAAGAGCTTGCAAATGTCAAGCCTTGTATGAAAAACTTGAGCAAATCTGACATGAATATTGAAAAGCGTTTACTACAGCTCGCTGACGCACTGGGACTTTTTCGGAAGTATTGTAAGATGTCAGAATGACGTCACTAGTGATTTTCTTTCGGTGTACAGGGCTTACTTTAGGTATTTTCAAAAGGAAACCAAGAAAAAATTGCATATCAGGATGCACGATCAGTTTTTGGTACTGCACAAAGTTCTTGGATGAATATGCTAATTCGAGAATATCATTATCTCTCTCAGAATAAACCAAAATTGATACTTCTCGAACTTTTAACTTCAAGGAATCCGAAAAGAATTTGTTTCATTTTTTACATATTATGCAGGAGCAATAACGTCTGTGTTTAAGCACTGTGATATGTTTCCCTGTTTGTTTGTTTATTTAGTAAACATTGTTATATGTTGTCCGTTTGTTTTATTTGGTAAATATTGTTACCTTGACTTTTACTGTTGAGATTTCGAGTGCAAAGAGTAGTTGAGTTTTCATCACGAATGATGGTGTCAACTCCAATGTTTCAGAAAGAATACAAATAAGAAATAAACGTTTTCATGGTCATTTACAAAGCACGTGTCTTTTTGTGTCATATTTTCGCAAATTCATTGTGAGATCGACCACTCTCAAATCTGTTACTATGGACAACTGACCATCATTTGTGCCGCTTGAGGCTGCATTTGCATATGTGAATATAAGGAGATCACAATATGAAACCGCTCAAACACAATACGAAGGTCTCATAAACAGTTACTCGTGACCAGTCACGGGTTGTATCGAGTTGTATTTTCACCAGTTCACTGTGGTGAGATCGACCGCCCTCAACTTTGTTACTCTAGACAACTAACCAGCATTCATATATCGCTTGTGGCTGCATTCATATGTATGAATAAAATAGAAGTATATCATGATATAAAAATGCTCATACCGAACACGAAGGTCCGATATAAAATCATGCATGACCAGCCACAGTTGAGTTGTTATGTTGAGATTGTAGTGGATGCTATTATTTCAAAATGCAATCTTTATAAAATGTTAATGGAATCTTTGTAAAGTGTCGAGGAAAAGAGAATAATATTTGACCCCTTCGTCAGAAACTTCCTCTGAACGATCTTTTTAATCATGCTATTCCAAAATCTATCCTAAATTACAGTTTATATTAAAGAAATAAAAACTGACCTGTTGAACGTGACTGATAGATTTCGGTGGCTTCGGTGGTTGAGAGCTTGACGGGATCAGCAGAACAAACAGTACTGTAGAGGGCGCTGTTCACACTGCCTACCTTATTGAGTTTTCAAAAAAAAAGAAAAAAGAGTTGAGAAGGGCGTCATGACGAGCCCTGGTCTCCGCAAGGCGAATAGAAAATTACCCCCTAACAGTAAGTAGATGAATGAGTTGGAAACTGATGAAAACTCACCAAACAACTACCAAACTGGAGAACAGCAGAAGTTGAAAAACAGCAGGATGGGCTGACTTCGATGATACACAATCTTGCGATACTCAAGTTTCGTCCAAAAAGAAGAACAGTTAAGTTCAAGTTCAAAACTCCATGGATGACAAGAGATCAGGTATTAGAAATGATAAACAGGGAAATAGGAGACGGAAAAATAGCCGGCCTCTATCAAGGAGTAATTGTTGAACGCAGAATATGGTTCGTTACTTTGAAAAGTGTTGAAGAAAAGGAGTCATTGTTTGAGAACGGAATAACAGTTGATATAAGCTATATCCTGATGATCTGAATTCTGATACCAAGAAAGTAGTCTTAGGTAACTTGAATACAGAAATGGAAGTTCAACATATCATTGAATTTCTCACCATATTCGGAGAAGTGGACGTAGATGAAACCAAGAAACAGACGAAAGCGGTAAGTTGGTAGTAAGGGTGAAGAAAAGGAGAGATATTCCGAAGCACGTTAGATTCGATCAGCTTGAAGGTTCAACCGTAAGCGTCAGTTGCCAGGATCAACCGGCAAAGGCGAATGAGCCAGTCGTCTGTTATATCTATCATATTCCAGGCCATAGTGGACAAAACTGTCCAAAGGCAAAAACATGCTTAACGTGCGGTAAAAAAAGGGACATTTACGAAGAGGCTGCCGATAAAGAACCATGATGACACGCCCTCAACGAGCAAGAACCTCGACTGATGCTGACAAACTGACAAAAACACGCAATTACAATGGAAACAACGGTCTCAACAAACAGAAAACTGTAGTTACCAAAGCAAACTTCGGTGAAAAGGTTAAAGCTGCAAAAGGAAACGACAAGAAAGAGGAAAAAGCGACATATCAGCAAATTAAAGAAAACATGTGAAGAACTCGGAGGAGTCATAAAGAACACAGATTTTGTTGACCCAGGCGATGATCCTAGTATAATCTTAGATAATTTCAACCCTGATAAAATGTTGTCCGAGGCAACAGAAGATATTGTATCTCAGATTACACGACTGTATGAACAGACAGAAATAACGTAAGACTTAAACCACCACATCAAAGAAGAAGATTTGTCAAAGACATGACGAGAAACGGAAACTTCGAAGAAATACAATTCAACTCACTCAAATGCTATCAGAAGATGAAGTTGACTTTTATTAGGCTGAGTCGGATGGTAAAGAGAACGAATAAATTGCAACCGATTCCGATTATTTAAGTCCAAAACCTAACACATTACGTAACAGATAAGACACCCCTAAGTTTTGTAATATTGAGTAACGGAGATTAAAATCATGATACAACTGGATTTAGAGTATACTAGTATTTTCGGGTCGATGAGACTTGGTGGTGAAGGAAGCGCCTTGAACTCATTTTGACAGTTAAACTCCACTATGAACATGTTATCTCACATTGCTATTCAAGACAATTTTTGTACATTTTTCGTTTGCTTTACTTATTTACGTTATGTAGACATGGCGCTTAGTGTTGATGGTAAACATATCTACCATCAAAGTCACTATTTTTGAATAAATTTTACTTTGTTGGAAAAAAGGGGTTCATATGATTACGTATAACTTTGGGTGACATCACATTTTGCCATCATCTTGCTAATTTAACCGCCATTCCCTCAAATAGAAAGTTGGAATATTCTGTTTTCGGTAGAAGCTAAAATGTGTTTCTGTAGATCAAGTTATCACTGATGTTTTGGTGCATAGGAAACGGCGAGAAAACTATGACAAGAATGTACATTTCTACTGAAGGAGAAGAATGTTTGCCACCCCCCCTCCCCCGTTTTTAAGGGAGCCCTCATTAAGTACGGATAGGGGCGTGGAATTTAAGAAATGTTAAGACATGTAAAGGTTGATCTCCTCAAAGTATTCATTCTTAAATATAACCCGCCTCTCCCAATTCATCAATTGTGAAATGTTACCCTGGGTCAAAAGTATTGATCAGATTAGATTGATAAGAAAATCACAGAGTAGCCATGATGTACCATTAAGATGTGGCGAGATTGTAATCTCATTATGATAATTTCAAACTTACTTGATTTATGTTGACTCGGATTGCAGGCTTTTTACTTTTTTCAGGCCAGAATTGTCATAGTGACACGAGAGGGCAGTATTTACAATCCCCATTATGCTATAAACCGGGATTTGTGAAGTTCTTTTCAGTGAATCACCATTGAAACCAGTTGCTGATAGAATCCTATTTATATTGTTCCCAGACTTCATACAGAATAAACCAGATTCTATTCAATTTTTTGTTAAATTTTCCGTTGTAATTTGGTGAAGTCTATACATACACTTGGTAAAATAGAACCCCCTTAAAGTGTCTTTTGTAAAATTTGGCAACTCCGCCATAACTTTTTTTTATAAAACTCGGCCCCATTTGATTTCGACCCCCATCCCCACCCCCACCCTAAAAATAAGGCTCCCAGCTAAACATAGTCCCTGCGCACAAAAATTGACCGGGTAAAATCAGGACTTTTGGTCAAAAAAAATAAAAAGTTTGTTTCTCATCCTCGCGCGTCAATTCATACCCGCCGCGTCAACCTTTTTTCTGCTCATGCGGAATTAAATGAAAAAGACCGCAAAAATACGCGACGATAGTGCATAACACAGTGCTGAACAAACAGAACTGTAAACAAAATAACTGACACTAACGTTCCATTCAGAACTGTACATATATATTACTGTTATATTAAGCTGTCAAAACTGCATTGCTGCACTAAAAGTCAAACCACAAAACTGTTGCTATACAAAAATACTAAAGCAACACTGCTGTGCATTTATCTCTACGTTCATTCCTGTGTTGTTTTCATGTTTTTTGCGCGTCCTTGTGGTTGAAGAACAAAAAAATGAGAAGAAAAGAAACCCACGTCACCTCATCATATTTGCAATGTGTCTAGGATGAGAAACAAACTTTTTATTTTTCTTGGCCTTACAGAAATGATTTTTTTACCTATTTACCTATCAGAGCAATGCAAAAGGTTAATTGGATATTTAATCAGCTACATGCTCTATCAGCAGTCAAAGGTCAGGCCAGGATATCAGTGATGACGTCATCAAGGTATAACGAGTCAAGATAAAACTTCACTTGGCGAAATAGACGCATTATCATATGGGATCTAATCAGTACCCTGTACAAATTGCAAAATTATCTGCGCGGAATTTGGGAGCAATTCGCTTCGCGCAGGTTTATAACCTTGTGGTTTGGTGTAAGAATGGGAAGGTCAAACACCGACAGATCTGCGGCCCAGATATCACAGGTCAATGAGGGGTCAATCTGGTCATTGGCGAGAAACAAACAAGAGTTTATTATCTGTTTTTTGTTTTGGGGTTTTTTTGCGTTATACGGTATAACATCAGCAATAGGTGACAGTGCAAGGGCTCAGTGAATATCGACATAAGACTTGACACCTGAAATTACATCGACAGAGAATTCACAGGAAGATAAAGAAATTGACACCCTCGATTTCGACACAAATTATTGCTGCTGTCGACTTTCACTTATTTGTCTCGTGGTCACATAGTTGACGTCTATCCTACATCGTTTGAAAAAATTGATACCTAAATCAATTCCCTGCACTGCAGTACCATGAAGGTAGAAAAAATCTAGGGTTTAGGCTTAGGGTTTGGGTTCCTTTCTCGGACCTCCATCACCGGTCTCGTAGTGATGGAGCTCAGGCGACAACATATTAACCCGCTGGAGTGCTGTAAGTTTTCCCACCAAATTTTAGTGCAACATTTTACTAGTTTTTATGAATTTTTCAGTAATTTTTTGATAATTTTGGACCAAAAGGGCTTCACATTTCATTGGCTACAGTTTTTCATCAAAATTTTGGCAAAAATCTGAAAAAATTGACTGGGATACATTTTATAAAGGTGACAAAAATTGACTTTGGCACTCAAAGGGTTAAGGTGGAATGCGCCCCAGCGACCGAGAAATATTCGGAGTCTCAAACTTTTTCATATCCTAATTTTGGTTTACCACTTTTGGGGTCTCATTTGAAGTTCACAAACTAACTAAAGTCTACACCTTTTTGTGAAAATCGAAAATTTAACTTTTCCTAATAGACTTAACGCAGGGATGGCGGCCTGAATAGCAGGGGAGCTATGGCCATCATACGTACCTGCAATTACTCAATCAACCTCAAAATTATGTCCAAACAAGGCCGTTTCATCTTTTGAGAAGTCACAGTCAACTTTAGGGATTTTATCATTGTTGACATTTTCGCTCCCAATGAGGGAAAGGATCATGATGAATTTGCGCAGGAGCTTCTTCAAATTCTTTCATCCTTGGAAATCAAACGTGATTTAAGAAATCATCATAGCTGGGAATTTAAACTACACGTAAACATTGAGCTAGGACAGGTCTGTAACAGGTAGCCCTGCCTGGAAAACAAGCCAGGTATAGTGTTAAATATTTGACATAACTTGATAGATATCTGGCTACTCAGTGTGCAATCCATAAACGGTCAGATTCTCATGGCACAGAAACAATCCTGTTTTCGCACAAAGTCGCCTTGATTACTTCCAGTTGATTTGTGACCCACTGCAGCAAGACATTGCTTCAACTTAATTTTTTCCTCTCAGTTGTAACATGACCCTTGACCCAGCAACTTCCCATTCAGGCCATCCTACGGGAAGCTAAACACTAGTCTGCCGCTGGATGGCGTTTATCCTAATGAGGTCAGTTGGAAAGAACACATATTTACGGAATTATTGGCTGTGACAATAGTCTTAATTTTTCACAAGGGAGGTTTATGCAGAAGTTGGGACTTTTATAGCAATGTATATGCACCCAAAACTGACCTCAATTACGATATATCAGAACACGACTATTTTCAGAATCCCAATATTCCGAAACTCTCACCACTTGAGAGACCGTTACGAGGCGGAACTTATCATAAACGAGGCACACTATGTCCACACTACTATGCATTGCCTAAAATTGAAACCAATGACAAATGACCGTCCGAATTCTACCTCGTAATACTGTATGAAGATATTATGCAGTATCATGTCAATTAATTGCTAATTTGCATTCGCATTTTGGCCAGCAATCGATGCACCAGTAGTTGAGTCTGCCAACTATGGGGTTTGCAAATGGCAGACTTTCCCATTCGCAGCGGCAATGTGTTACACCAAACATATCAAAAACAGGCGCCATATTTCACTCGTAAATACAGATGCCAAGACAGGATCAAAGTGCCTTGCCAAGCGGCTAGAACAAGTCTTCCCTCACGTAATCATTTGCCAACAAAGTGCCTGTGTGGAAGGTGAGACATAGGATACTACGTCAGACTGATCCAGGAAATGAATTCTGACAAAAATGATTCACCAGGAATTTGAAAAAGCCTTTGCCCCTAGAATGCTATTACATCGTGAAATTCTCAACATCTTTGGCTTTGGACCCATATTGAAATTAACTCTCTCTCTCTCTCTCTCTCTCTCTCTCTCTCTCTCTCTCTCTCTCTCTCTCTCTCTCTCTCTCTCTCTCTCTCTCTCTCTTTTCCATATACAAGCGGCCATTTTAGCAGCTTTCCTTGTTTCTACAATATTGTTACTTTCTTAACGGAAACGACGCTGACGTTTAAGATGCTGATGTCATCAGAATATGACATTTACGCTTCAAACGCCCAGCTATTTCATTTGTACTTGGCCAGATAAAAGGCTTCTGCGAAGAGCAGATAGGGCGAACTCGGAAATCGAATGGGCCAAGTTACAAACAAAACCACAAAGGCACGTATCCACTTTTGTGGATGTGTTTATCCACATGTATTAGTAGTACAGCAATAACATTGCGTTTTCAGCCTTAGTTTTTTGCTTAACTCTTAACAAAGTCAATTTTTGAAATATACTCTAGTAATTCTTTTCCAAATAAAATATGATGCCTATTTGGTCCAAAATTATCAAGAAAAGTACAGAAAAATTTTCAAAAACTGGTAAAATGTTGTACTAAAATTTTGATGGGAAAAATACGGCACTCAAAGGGCTAAGTCAGAGTGCGACGTGTTATTCCGCAGTAGGCCTATATTTAACGCGCGTAAACACCTGACTTGTGTGTATACAGAACTTAGTACACATCAGCCTTGAGTATACCCGTACATGCGGTAAAGCCGTTCCAATCATGCACCATGTGTTGCAAAAAAGACATATATTTCTCTAAATTTTTGCTGTGTGACATTTGTCGCCTGCAAGCTGTCACAAAATAAACACTCCAACAACACATCACATTCGTAATGTTCCCGAGCAGAATATTTGTGTTCCACTGGATGACGACCGCTAAAGCGTGAAATGTTGGTCTTTCATATTATGGGATACAGTTGTGAGTATCGCTCTGTATTGCTCAGTATCACCAAATGAAATTTATCTTCCATGCTATTGTATTTTTTTATTGCTATCATAAGTTTATATTTTTCCATTGTTCAATATGAGGCGTCTCTGTCAGTCGCACTAGTATCAGAATGTAGACATTTTCATATCATGCGAGATGTTGTATACACAATACAACATGCAATGTCGTTTATTGACAACTGAATTGCAGTCCGAGCTAAAATGAAAACAGAGCTAGAGCCTGGGGTAAAACAGAAAGAAATACCAATTTTAGGTCAGAAAACGATCAACTTCATTAAGTGAAAATGTTCTAGTAAGTGGAATGCTGTAATTGTTCACGGTGAACACCTAGCTGCACCTTATGGCCAAAATAGTGTAGTCAGACTATAAGTGAGCGCGGCATGGCAACAATAAATCACATAATGGCGGAGGCACCGTGGGACAGTGGTTAGGGGATGAGGAGTTCGAGACCCGGTAGGTCCAGAGTAACGGACTCACTGTCAGAAGATGGTGAGTTCGAGACTCCAGCACGGTGTTGTGCCCTTGAGCAAGGCATTTTACTCTTCATTGCTCCGTTGGGGAGTAAACCGTTATGTAAACCTCATCCTGTGATTAGGCGTTCGCCTGCTGGATGATGGATAAATAAAAAAATGCTGCTTCCATATCAGTCAAATTATGGTTGTCCATGCTTCAGAAATGAAAAAACAACTGAGGATTGTTTTTAATATTCGACTTTATTTCGCCTAGTTTATAAACAACGTTAGTTCATAGTTACCTTATTTGTAGACCAGGTGAAATATCTTGAAACGAAAAGACTCCTTTATGTTATAGTTTCTAAGTTTTACATATTCTATTTGCATAATGGAGCAGATCTAGAGTAACTTTAATTTTCATAATGACCGTTCTAACATTTGAGATATTCTATACGGCAGGTTGCAACCAGGTATAGTCTGAGAGTGCATTTACAACATCTCTTGGGGTGAGATTTTTCGGGGGGGGGGAGCTTGAAAAATGTGATCGTGATGGTACAGAGCGGGAACTTGAAAATAGTCTGACTGGAAGGGGAACTTGAAAAAGCGCCGCTGATTGGAAGTATCACGACGGACCAACGCTAAACAAACGCTGCAATTTCTTGTACACAAAACTTGAAAATCAGGTATTTTCTCACACCAACAAAGCTTACAACAAATCACACAAAACTATTCCAGCCACTTTGTTGTGTCAAGATCACTGTGTTTATACTACTCTTCAACGAGTTACGTTCTCTTGACACAGCAAAGTGGCTGCGGCAGTTCAACGCGATTTGAGCCAACCTTTATGGGTGTGTGGGAGTGCCTGATTTCGGTATAAATGTATGTATACAAGAAATAACTGTCTGAGCTATAAACATTTACGTTGAATTTTTTGTGGCATTACTTTTTGCTCACATGAATTGAAAAAAGGTGCATCCCCGCACCCATAAAGGTTATCACAAATCATACAAAACTGTTCCAGTCCCATTGTTGTGTCAAGAGAACGTTACCAGTTCAAGAGCAGTACAAACATATACAGTGCTCTAGCTCTTGATAACAATGGCACCCTCGTCCAGCGCAGAATGTTTGGGAATTAATGTTGACTGTCTGCACATAATCATTTGTAGTGTTCTCCAGAAGAGACTTGAAACCAACGGTGTGTGTTAAGTTGCCACACTGATTAGTACCTGTTTGTTCTGACAGACTTAATGGGACTCCCTTTCCATGCAACCATCCACAATAAAAGGCAGAGTATTAAAGTTCTATAGGTAGAAAAATGATGTGCATATTGACTGGCTGTGAGGTAATGTATAAACTTATCGCTTCCTTGGGCCTGAGTCACTCAAAAACAATTCTCCAATATGGCTTAAGAAATGTATGTGTTTTTGTGTTTGTTTGTTTGTTTGTTTGTTTGTTTTCTGTTACGGTGAGACTTGCAGTGACAGGCCAAAGGCCAATAAAACGCTATATTGTCCGACTCAAACACAATCAGTTAATCTTATTTACTTGATATTCTAGCGTGTTCATTTTTAGCCAGTCGCAGGCCAATAACCCAGCCATCAATTACAGTTTGCCGGCTACACTTTAGGGCTGTCTCACCTACTGTAAATTAATTAGCCTTAATGTCTTGTCTGGTAGAATATAGCCCCATTGGACGTGAGTCACCCCCAAACAATTCTCTGATATGGTTCCCAAGAAGTATATGTGGTTTTCTTGTGTGAGACTCACAGCTACAGGCCAAAGGCGAATAAGATGTTATATACAGTCTGATCCAAAAATAACCAGTGAATATATTTACTTGACACTCTAGCGTGCTCATTTTAGCAGGCTGCAGGCCAAATTGACAAGCTGTCCATTAAATTTTCGCCGGCTTCACTACAGGGCTGTCTCAATTACTGTAAATTACTTAACTGTAGTGTCTTGTCCAGAATATAACTTATGTTTTCAGGGTCTATAACCTCTATACTACAGTCAGACTGCGCATGGATCAAAGGAAGAAAGTTTTCTTGGTTCTATGGAGTGAAGTATTTGACGATGTTTTATGTTGAGTCTCCTATATTTATATACCTGCAGCCCCTTTTGTAATTCTGATATTCAGTTAATCATCATATGATCTGTATCTCTGTGGCCATATTCGTTATCATATGCAAACGAAGTTGTCTTTCGCAGGTTTCAAGGTATACGAATACAAAAAATTGCTTCAAAATATGGTACATTTTCAAACATTTCTTCACTCATCCCCCTTCTTGCGAACCTTCCCCATCTTCACGCTGCAAACTGGTCGTCTTTTTGTCTCCCTTCGCCTCCTATTATATTAATATTTCGGAGAACTCTGCAATTAAACGCCATTCTTGTTACAGTTTGTGGACACAAGCATCATGTAAATTTCTCTATTGGTGAGGTTAAGGTAGAACGCACCTCGGGGACAGACATTCAGACTCTCAAACTTTTACAATTCTCTTCTGATATACCACATGGGGGGGGGGGGTTCATTTTAAAGCTCTTGGTGAAAGAAAACTTTTCACCGGCTTAGTTTTTCGAAATTCGAAAATTTTTATTTTTCTCCATAGAGTTAACACAGGGATGGCGGCCATTTTGAATTTCTAATATCGGTAAATCTTGGGTAATTTGTTTCTCTAGTATCAAAATTTGCACGGTGACCCCCTATTTTTATTCTTGATTTTGAAAGAGAATGATTGAACGATTCCTTGAGGAAAGTTAGAGCAAAAGTTTTAAGTCTTTCACATTCGAGGTGCATACTACCTTAAGTCACCTAGTTTCCATACTTTCCAGTGAACATTTTTACTTTTTCCCACGAGAAAAGGTGAGATATATTTTGTCTTGTGCAAAAAAAATGAAACGTCCAGCCACCATCGCCTCTTGGGACTGAATATACAATTATATGTAGGATGTTGGATTGCTTGAGTTGTGTAATGATCATTCCCGAGCAATGTCGTTGAATGACCTTGTAATGGTACTCCAATCAAGTCGTACACAAATTGAGGGAAACAGTAATAAGTTGGTAATCTAGCGATATTGACATCGAAGTGGAAGTTAATGAGTTTGGATTAACAACTGTTTGATCAGCTGTGACGTGATGCCCCTGTTTGATTGACTTCCCATCTCACAATTGCACCAACAGTTTGCCTGTCATCACTTTTCTATTTTATGTGATTTAGAGGACCATAAACGCCATATACACACAGTATACGAAATACTTCAAACATCAAAGCTCCATCGACCGTAACATTGACGTATTTTCCGGTATGTTTGTTCCGTCTATACCAACACTTCCTTGTTCTACTTCCAAAATATCGTCAAGGGACCCGGTATTCAATTTGTAAATGTAGCCTGTGTGACGTAAATCGTCATTGTTGACATCACAATTAGAGTCCAGGCTTGGATTCATTTTCCAACAGAAGAACAAGAAAATTAGGTTTTATGAAAATATGATTACCGGTTACTGATGTTGCCCCTTTAAATTGAACTTCGTGTCTAAATGAAAATAAGATGACAGATTAGGTGAATCAATTCTGTCCTCGCAAAGAAGTCTCTCCTCCGTTATCGGTTGTGATTAGCAATTCTGGAAATGGACGAATGCAAATGTAGACATTTCGATTATGAAATACTTTCTTTCAAAAAGTCTTTGCTCTTTCTAGACTGTCGATAATGCCTCATACCTTTTTCGCTTAAAATACCGGTGTAGCCAGTGTAGCCAGTGTAGCCGGTGCTGTGGAATAGGACGAATTATTCATTTCCAACAGCAGCCAGGAACCGACAGCTCGAGGGCACAGTTACCTGTTGGCTGCAGGCCCGCTCTGCTCCTACGCGTCCTATAGACGTGTATATATACACTTTTGGTTTGACGTGTATATACACACGTCTAAGGGAGCATTCGTTTTTTACGGGGACGGGGATAGGGGTGTGTGGAAATCAGGAGGGCTGACTTTTACAAAATAGTTTTTCAGGGGGATCAATAATCATTTGGGCGACAATCATCTTTTACGTACGCAACCAACTATCGCAACTATAAGAAGGCAAGAAGTGGCCACAAACTATTAACAATTCCCCCAAACAAAACAAACTATATCTGTACATTTATGTATGTTTGATAATTTATGCAAATGTCTTTGCTTGTCGTGGGGGGGGGGGTAAAAAGTACATGTGTGTATAGAAATTTGAATTTTGGATTCCATCAAAAATGTTAATTTACTATACATGGGAAAACTATGAATATTTTTCCAATATAAAACTAGCAATATCAGTGCATTTATAGATATTTGATAATTGATATAAATGTCGATAAGAATAGCGTGGTTACAAATGCATATGTGTGTAAGAAATCTGATTTTGGAATTTCACCGAAATGTTTATTCACAATATTTTGTAATCTATGAGGAAACTATGATTTTTTTCCGATATGAGACTAGTTAAATCGGTGTATATATAGACGCTTGATTATTGCTATTAATGTACTTGATTAGACTAGGGTGGTTATAGGTGTATGTTTGTGCAAAAA
The DNA here is from genome assembly GCF_041260155.1 of Ptychodera flava. Taxonomy (NCBI): domain Eukaryota; kingdom Metazoa; phylum Hemichordata; class Enteropneusta; family Ptychoderidae; genus Ptychodera; species Ptychodera flava. Next base: position 19,617,871 of record NC_091929.1, on the reverse strand, counting down.
ATTTGATTTAGGAATTTCACAGAAATACAGTATAGTCTATGAGGAAACTATGAATATTTTTTTGCAATACAAGACGAGCTAAATGAATGCTTTTATAAATGTTGACAATTGATATGCATGTACGTGATTAGAATAGGATGTTTGAAGGAGCAGATGTGAACAACAAGTATGTTATTGGAATTTCAAGCAAAAATATAAACTCAATGCGCATGGTAATCTGGGAGTAAACCATAAACAACTATTCCCGTACAAAACTTGCTATATCCGTGTATTTATATGTAACATGTTTCTGTACAATAATTTTGCTCTCTGTAAAATAACAAGCCAAAACTATACATGACGAACATGATTGGAACTAATTTGGGATAATTGACTCTTTCATTTGCTCACATTCATCAAAAGTGGTAGGTGCCATATAGCTGAAAGTAGAGATATTAATAACTCATAAAAATAAGGAAATTGCAAAACGGAAAAGTAGATGAGTTTACATTTGCTGATTAAAACATATCCAATTATTCCAAATTAGTTCAGATCGTGTTGATTGTAAACATTACAGCTATTGCCCCTATCTATATATTAAAGTGCAGGCGGTTGACAGAATTATTGTGGCATTTGAGTTCTGTTATTGTAACATGGGGTCTCTTATTCATTAAAGTGTCATGTTAAGGTAGAACGCGCCTCGGGGACAGATATTCAGACTCTCAAATTTGTACCATTCTTTTCTAATCTACCACTTGTGGGGGCTCATTTTGAAGCTCTCGGGGAAAGAAAACCTTTCACCGTCTTAGTTTTTCAAAAATCTGACATTTAAATTTTTGCCCATAGAGTTAACACAGGGATGGCGGTCTTTTAAATTTCAAATATCTCAAAATATCGGGCAATTTGTTTTGCTAGTTTCGAACCTTACACGGTTACCCCCGATTTTTTTTTAATGATTTGGTAAGAGAATGATTGAAAGTTTCATTTAGGAAAGTTTGAGCAAAAGTTTAAGGCTTTTACTTTCGAGGCGCATACTACCTTAAATAATGTGATATTATTTGTAAAGTTAGAGGTTAAAGTATTCTTTGAAAGTTCAAAGGTCAAATGAGAAATTATATGTCAGTTAAGATGTTAATGATACGGTCGGTGACACGCAGGGGCAGGGTCACTGTTTTTTGCGCATGAAAATTGTGACGAGTCACTCTTTTTCTTGCAACACTGTTGGAGGGTCACAATTTTTCACAATTTTTCAAATTTCAGAAATTTAATTTGGATAGAGGGGGACGCTTTTTGCATTTAATTTCTGCCTGAAGTTCTACCGACCCCCCCCCCCCCGTAAAAAACGAATGCTCCCTAAGGGCCACGTACGCGCAGAGCGGAAGCTTGCAGCCAACGAGTGACCATGCTCGGAGGGACTTTGTGTCTATACTCTTGTGTTCAGAATTATGCATGTCTGTTCGTCTGTTCGTCTGATTTTGTCTGTTTCTGCTCCAAAAAATCAGATCCAGCGAAACATTCAAGCTGCACGGATTAGCAAAGGCTACAACGGCAAAGCTCTTACCGACAGACTTGGCTCTGCCCTTCTCGCTTGCTACCAGCATTTGCGCTCAACTAATGCCCTACTCAGACTAAACAGTTATCACAGTAATGTCGAGGAGTTCAAAACTTAGCGGTAGCAAATTTAGTTGACATGGCTGACCGAACTACCACTACGTGCAATCGTTGAAACCACTCACTAAATTATCGTTGAGCAAGAAAGATCATGTTGATCAGCTGCTTAAATTATTATTTCCTTCTCATTCTTGTTTTGTCTGTCTGTCTGTCTGTCTACCTGTCTGTTGGTACTTTTTTCAAGTTAGCCTGTCGATCTATCTGCCAATCTGTTGGTTGGTTTTTGTGTTCTATGGTTTCCGGTACGATATGAACAGTGTACTCTGTCAGTCTTAATGAGACAATAGCCGTAACTTTTGATGATATTTTCATCATTTTTTTCTGAATCAAATATGTTTTCTCAGTCTCTCCAAGTATGTGGAAATTCAAAATATAGGCCTCCGTCGCAAAGACAATAAATAAACGTAAATTATGCTGTGGTCTTTTTGACGAATGAATTCTACCAATGACTAAACTCCTATTGTCAAAGAAACATCGAACGTTACATACATACAGGCTGGGCTAACAAGTCGAACACATTTCCGTATAATTCTTGGGGGAGACAGTCTCAATAAAGTCCTGGAAAATATATTAGAAGTCAGAGCTTTAAACTCCGGACAAGCAGCAAGACAGGCGGACACACTAAGAGCCTGATGTATTGATGGGTAGCTGGATGGATGGATGGATGGATGAATGGATGGATGGACGGACGGTAGGAAGAAAGATTCAATTGTCAATTAATTTGCTAAGAGGCGGGCGAATGAAGCGATAGAACGAAATGAGATTATTAAACTAACTTTAAAATGTTAAACTTCAGACAGACTTAAAAACTAAATGCAGTGTGCGTTGCTCAAATGGTCACAGATAAACCACCGTGTGAAATCTAGGCCAATGGAACAGATGTTATCACTCAAGTCAGATTACAGTCTAGTGTAAACCGAAAATGCGCACTGGAATCAATATGTTTTAATTGTACTTTCACAACGACAGTCAACGAGTTCAGAATTTGTTTGCTATTGCGTGCAGAACGTGACATTGGCATGTGGCGTTTGAACATATTAAAAATTTGTCCAGACAAAACGTTTGGTCAAACATGTCTGAATAATCGCGTTGATAACCTCCAAACGATGTATCTATCTACGGTTTAGTCTACATGTCCTTCCATCCTGCAATCCATTCGCCCATCTACAATACACACATACATACAGACAGACAGACAGATAGACAGACAGACAGACAGACGGACAACGGAGCGAGCGTTCGTGCGTACGTAACATACATACATACATACATACATACATACATACATACATACATACATACATACATACATACATACATACATACATAACATGATAGAGGATAACTGATTTTTGACATCCAGTATCTTTATTAACACGGTAATGTATTGCATCAGACTTGATCGCCTTTTATCCTTCCGAAATTAATTTTGATAAAGAGAAGATATGTTTTTGATTTACGACCTTTGCCGAAGGCGACGGAGTTATTTATTGTCCCCTTAGATCACCGGGTAATTCACTCCCATTAGCAGTAGTATCTGATCGTGATATAAGTGCCGGTCGATAGATTGCGAGACAGAGGGGTGGTTGCGGAGTTTTTGGACCAGCTGCATGTCTACGTTCTAGTTTGTGTGTTTACGATTTCCGCGACAGTGACACACACGTTCCTATAGGCAAAGAGACCGTCAGTCCGAAAGCAGCAGCCAGTCCGCTCCAGTCTTCCATTTGCGCCAGCACCTGAGTGGGTAAATATTCTGTATCGATTGGTTTGTTATTCCACAGTCAGGACTTGATTGTGCGGAGTTCAAAGTCTAATCTTCGGCCACGATTTCTTCCCGAAGTTGATCAGTTTGAAATTTAGACACTGTGCGTACCATTGCCTATATTTTTCTTCACGCACGGACAACCAAATGGGTTTTTAATTCGCGTGGGACTTTTTACGTCACGCTCAAGACAACAGAGGCTAAAATGAACGACAGCGCTGGCAGCCCTTTCGACACCAACAAGTGTATCGCCGATCTCAGAGAGCGGAACGTCACTCCGATATTGGCAGTCTACGGCCACGAGGAAATGCTCATTGACTCGAGGAAGGTTCTCCTCACTCGTATTATCCCAGCCACGGTGACATGTCCGTTCGGAATTCTATTGAACTGCTTGTATCTTTACGTGGTTGTAAGGGTGCGGTCGATGCATACCTTAACAAATATGTACCTGTCGAACCAGGCAGTTGTTGACTGTATGTTCCTTGTACTCTATTGCCTGCAGGCGGTCGGGGAGCCAATATCATCTGACATAATTCACGACAAAACCTACCTAGGGGCAGCTGGATGCCTTCTGGTGAACATATTATTGGACGTTTTCCTGTTCGTGTCGGAGTTCAACATCGTGCTGGTCACCTTCGAGAGGTACATGGCCATTTGTCGGCCGTTCACTGCGGACCGAATCAGTTCAAAATCGAGGACCAGAAAGCTAATTATATTGACATGGGTGGTTGGACTGGCGTTTTCCACACCAATGGTGTACTTCTACACAGATTGGACCTCAGTGTGTGTTATATGGCAAGGCCCGGCCAACGCGACTGCCAACCTACCGCTCTCATATTCTAACTGTTGGCGGCACTTAACGAAAGTTACAGAAGGCGTTCTCTTCACTTTTCCGCCTCTGATCGCGTTCTCCTTGGCGCTGACAACTATTTTCGTTTTGAACGCCCTGACTTTTCGGGAGCTGCGCCGAGGGACGAAACATTACAGACCCAACACCCATGACTCGAAAATGAGGCTGTTCCAACAACGGCAAATCGTCGTCATGCTGGCGGTCACAGCCGCTGTGTTTTTCTTCTGCCTGTTCCCCTACCACCTTGATCTATTGATCGCTTTCCTCAACTCAGTGCCCGGTCGGCAGCCGATTGTCATGCCGAAAAGCTGGCAGGAGTTGGTGCGCTGGCTGCCCCTAGTCAGCGCTTCGACAAACCCCATCATATACGGCATCCTGAACAAGCAGTGCCGAAACGCGTTCCGGTCCGCCATGCTGTGTCGGTCGCGCCTACACTCGGGAAGAGACCACAGCACGTACAGGCTAACCTCGACTTCAACCGCATCACGGAAAGGATCTGATATATATGAGAGGGCGGTAAATGATATAACATCGAAATAACTTTTTGCCAACTTTTTTAGTAGTCCTACAGACCTGTGACGAGTACAACTCTATCATTACAAGTTATCCACAGCTGCACATGGATAAATTCTACCAGGTGATAGAACTCATACAAGTGCACCTATCCGGCGTTCGTTGACTTTAAAAATATTTGTGTCCTGAGTTTAACCATTGACAAACACGATATATGTATACACAGGAATTCGCGAGTGCAGATGACGTCCGCATAGCGCGGTTACTGTGTTCGTGAAAGAGATCCGCCGACAGTGAAATGTGTGTGTATCTTTGTGTATGTACATTAATATTTGCCCTGAGCTACTTCAGTGTGACGCTTGACATCTTTCGTTTGTGTGACAAAAAAACGCTATTACCTGAAAGATCGTCTTTGTCAAAGATTGTGGAATTAAGGACTTATGGATGTAACATTAACATTTTACGTCAGTGCATGTCTTTATAGCATCGGAGCTTTGTGCAATTAGGCTAGAACAGGTCAAAACCGGCCTAGGGCGTCTGTTGTACTGAGAAAAGTTGAAAAAAACTTCTTGTAATATAATGAAAGTATATCTGTATGTTTCATGTATACTATATTTGTAATTCTTGTTTCTTGGTGGGCATGCGACTTGTGTGTTAAGATATTCCTGCCTGTGTATGAAGGGGTCATTTCGTGTCTCACAGTTTGTAATGACATGTTTGTAGATTTACGATGGTCATTAGCTCTGCAAAGAGCATGTTTCTTTATCGGCCAGTAACTTGATGCCTTTATCAAAACACGCCATCGACGCGCGCTTAATTTGTTTTGATGTTATGTGGTGAGATAAGCAACGATTGAGCAGGATAATTGAGCGCATGCGCGATGAAACACCATAGCGATAACCAGTCTCCCACTGACAAAAGTATAACGCGTATTATATAGTTTGGTGACCGCAGAAATTTTACGATACCATAACCATGGTTGCATTCACAAACATCTCCGGGTGGCGTTAATATTTACCGCACGATATATTTATTTACATATTTATTTATTTTATTAGTTGTTTGTGTGTTTGTTTATTCATTCATGTATTCATTCGTTCATAATTTATTTGTTTGTTTATTGTTTTGTTTAGTCACAAATTTCCTTCTTTATGTGATATTATTTCTTTATTTATATAATATTTTTATCCTTTTATTCATGAAAATACATCGATTATTTATGTGTTTATTTGTTCATTTCATTATTTGTTTATCGTTGTTGGTGTGGTTACTTCATTGAATTGACTCAATAACGAAGGTTTCCTTGCTGCTGTCTGTACAAATACAATTTCAAACACTACTGCATGTCAATTAATGGAATGTGAGAATCATTATCATCAATCACTCCGAGCTAATAATTCTGAAGTATCATCCTTAAGCGTTCAATCACATTTACAGCGTGATGACGTAATAAACTTCAATGAGCAGAGTAAATATAGGCATATATTTCTCATTGTCTCCTAGAGTTTTGTAATAAGTTAAACCAATACTGTGTCACAGGCCATAGGAAAAGAACACATTCAAAATCAGTTCTACATAGATAGGAAAGTACTGTGTTGCTATCACGTTTATGTAATCGTCTCTCCCTTGTTAGCCCTCTTGAGGATCTTGTTGTATCTGTAACTCGTGATAATATTTTCACGTTTTGTTTCGTTTTTCTACAAAAACAAATATGCTGAGATGCACAGGATAATTATATAAGTCTTGCTGACACAAAGTCCTGTGAAAGAGAAAGTGTGCATAGTGACAAATGATCCTAGCTCGATCTATATTTCAGACGTCAAAAATGATGTTGGAAATTATACATACGATACATACTATGTTCACAAGTTCTATACTTGGCACATGATTTTAGGGGTCGAACAGGAAACGGCATTGTACTTTCTGACTGGCAAAACAAATTGAAAAATACATCACATGTTGCGTATGGATCTAAAATTCACTGAAGTAGACAGACATTAAGAATAGTTGTGAATACTTGGACCATGCGAAATTGCTTTTGACATCTACTTGACAAGGTCATTTGACGATGGCGGTTTAATTTGATGATGCTATAACGGATGCTAACACGAAAGTCTGCATCCAATTAAAGCAACACCAATGTTGGAGGACGACATTCAGTTTCGGATCAGCTCCGGAAATTTCACTCTACCCACTGCCATATCTCTCCCATGCCATCCTGGTGTTTGTGAGTGCAACTTTTCGAGAGCGCGACTCGATGTGAACGTGCAGCGCATGCGCGGTCTCAGGTCTGCAACGATATTAGCAATCCTGACGCGGCAGTCCTGAGCAATTTCGTTTGGTAATTAGATAGTTTCACTAAATTATCCGTTCACTGTGACTCGGGATTTGTGCGCGAAGACTAAACAATCGCGAACTTATCGTAGCAATGAGAGTGTGTGACAGTTGTAACGAATAATTTGCACATGAACATAATAAAATTACATCAATATCAATCAGATGCTATTCTAAGAATATTTTTATGAGCTTTTAATCTGTAAAGTGCACGTAGTTTGTTGCTGTTGTTGTTGTTTTCCTTGCAAGTGCTGTCTCATTGTGTTATTTTTCTCGTTCTATGTTCAATGAACTGGTTTTCGAAATGAATCATATAATAACGAAAGGATTATCACGACTTTTATCGATCGAGGGAAACGCGAGCTTAGTCAATAGCTTGCCTCTACCGATTTTCATGTTTTATTTTATTCTGATCATCTTAAGGTAGAACGCGCCTCGGGCACAGATATTCGGTCTCTAAAACTTTGACAATTCATTTCTGATATACTACTTGTGGGGGTTCATTTTAAAGCTCTTGGAGTAAGAACACTTTTCACCGGCTTAGTTTTTCGAAATTCGAAAATTTTATTTTTCTCCATGGAGTTAACACAGGTGAGGGATGGCGGCCATTTTGAATTTTACATATCAGTAAACCTTGACTTATTTGTTTTTTTCTAGTACCGAAATTTGCATGGCGACCCTCCCCCCATTTTTATTCTTGATTTTAGGGCTGAAAGATTCCTTAAGAAAAGTTTGAGCAAAAGTTAAAAAAGACTGTCACTCTTGAGGCGAATACTGCCTTAATACTGCCTGCCAACATGCGTAAAATAAATAATAACACTGTGTGATTTTTCGGTTTTGCCGATAGAGTGCATGTTTTGTTTCGTCTTGTATTCGCTATTTTACTTTGACAAGATGACGTAAAACATTGTATTTCTCTGTCGGTGATTGAGCGATGAAAGCAAGAAAATATATATTTGAAAATGTGGCAGGAGAGAGAGACATTCTAATTGTTGAGTTTCACTTTAATTGTTCTTTCTCGAATCAATCTTCACTGCCTTTTAATTCATATGCATTATATCCAACCATCGTCACCCGTTGTTATAGCAAATAAATTAGAGTCATGATCGACACACCACAGGGGAAGAAGGTCAAAGGTCAAATGAGATGTCTACTAATAACTTTCCTGGGCAACTTTATACATCCATGACACAGTTGCATCAGAGAAAATGTAATTGTAAATCAAAGCGAACGACTAACAGGGCATAAAGGGCGACAGACAGACAGACAGACAGAACGCATGTAGGGACAGAAACGCCGATGAATTCCGATCTAAGCAAGCAATAATTTCGAAATTATCCCTTCATACCCTCATGGGACGCCCTGCAAGAAATGACGTGCTGCTTTTCCGATATAATTTTGCTGTTCAAAGCCCTCAAAAGAGTAGTACAAGTTAATCATGATGGATCCTTATTGTTGGGGATATTAAGGCAGCAAGCCATGAAGCGATATCATAAAGAAAAGTTGCCTAAAACCCGTTCAATAAAATAGTGCTCACAGCGATTTCTTGGCAAGCGGCCAACACGTTTTTCGAATCAACGAGCACGAAAAGATGAGCGGGCATTTTTATCATCATTTGGCGGGAACATTTATTCTTTTGCTTTGCGGGCAACTTTGAAATTTATATTCAAGTGTACATGAATTCTTGCATATTCCCAATTTCTTGATTTCTTAACTGCGTGTATGCGTGTCTTTTTATGTTTCATTATATATGAGTCATCATCAAATTACCATGAACACGATTGGAACTATTCTGGGATAATTGGATGGTGAAGTAAGGTCGTTTCAAACTGCAAATGTAAGCTCATCTGCTTTTCTTTTTTCAGTTATACACTTATTTTTATGAGTATGTAATATTGCAACATTCAGCTATATGGCACCTAACAATTTTGAAAAATTTGAAAAATATGACGATCCAATCCTCCCAAATTAGTTCCAATCGTGCTCATGCCACAAATGATCAGAAACTACCATCGCAAATGTGTCAACAGGCTCCAATTTGTGCACGATAGCCAAGACCAGTTTTCGGGATGACGTCAGACTGCATTGCCGGTTAGAAACTTTAACTCCTGCAGCTTTGGACTAGAAGCTGACGACAAAAAAGTTTCAATCCCATATCGATTTCATCGGCACAGGAAGTAAAATTCGGAAATAAATAAAGTAGACATGCATATTTCCGTTTGATTCTCTTGGCGCGGAGCGGTTTTTTTTTGTAAAATCCGTTTTTGAAAGTCTGCGGCCATCTTGTGCTTCGCTCAACCACAGTAGCTTGACTGTCGGATGGTATGGATCAGGGGAATTTTATAAGGAGTTCAATATATGGCAAGCTTGAGGAATTAATTTTTGTCATACATCGAATTTTGACTCCACCCTGTTGCAAATTTGACAAGTATTTGGTTAAGCTAAGGCTTATATGAGCTACAGTGAGAGATAACAGGATATTTTGAATTCGCTTGCAACCTTCTGCACGACCAGGACAGACTGACAATCGTCTGTCTCTGGACCCCTGTAGTTGAACTCAAAATAACCTCACACTCTGTATTCTTTTCCTTTACACTACGACTTGGGTCAAACAAGCATCGTCGCAAAACGTGGATTTTTATCTCATATTTTCATCACCGTTAAAACTTTATTAACAAATGGAAAATATAAAAATGTAGAATTGTATCATGATGTGAAAGGTCACATTTTAATATCATATCTTATCACTGACGTGGAAGAATGAAACAGGCTCGTTAAAAGTACCAATGACCTTAGCAGCACAGATAAAAAACAACTGATGACAATCTTTGACACCTCTGGCTATTTGCCGTTGTATCATATATAGTCACTCAGACATACGTACGCACTGCACACATACACACACACACTTACACTACGTACATATACATACATACATACATATACATACGCTGTATCATATATACTATCACTCAGACATACGTACGCACATATACACACAAACACTTACACTACATACATATACATACATACATACATACATACATACATACATACATACATACATACATGCATGCATGCATGCATGCATGCATGCATGCATGCATACAGACAGACAGACAGACAGACAGACAGACAGACAGACAGACAGACAGACAGATACATAGACATACATACATACATACATACATACATACATACATACATACATACATACATACATACATACATACATACATACATACATACATACATACATACATACATACATACATACATACATACATACATACATACATACATACATACATACATACAACATGCAGGGAGGTTTTCTTAATAAAATGAGTACATGTTTATTTTACATCATAAATTCATGAACGGAGCTGGACGGATATGAACTTGCAGAGGAATCAGAATAATATCACAAAGCTTGCTCCGAAGACAATGAGAGTAAAGTACAGGTCAAAGGTCAGGGAGTTTCCTCCGGCGAGTTTCCTGTTTTCCAATGCTGCACAATTATTAAAGTCGATGGTTGCTGCCGATAAGAAATACAAAGAAACTATGAGCAATGATTTAGTCCGAAACTTCCGGTCAGGGAGTATCATGACGCGATATCGCACCAGAAAGTTCACTTCTTCCCCGTTTTTAATAGCCGACGCGGCGTTTCCGAAAATTGCTGATCACGTGACGCCTCGTTTTCGCCCGAGCCATCATCGCTAATAGCTGTGTGGTAATTGCAGAACTTGTATTCACAGTCACAGCATGGCTGTCGCTCAGGCTGGAAATCACCCGAACCGTGATAAAAGTGAAACGTCTCCCTTAGGGACCGTTCAGTTTTTACGGCCGGGGGGGCCGGCAAAATCCAGGGGGGGGGTCATCGTAATTTTGGAATCCGCAAAGGGGGGTCATCGCTTTTTCACTGGTAGGAAAGGGGGGGTCACCACATTTTCAAAAACATAATACCAACAATAAAGTTCACTTTATGCCATGGCCATGATCGACCCTCTTTACCGGCGGGCCGCCTTCGGCGGCCCACTACAATAAATATACATTATGTATTACCCATGACCCTCTTAAGGGCAGACGCCTTTGGCGGCCCACTCCAATTAGGTTTACTTCATGCAATGGCCATGATCCGACCCTCTTTACCGGCGGGCCGCCTGCGGCGGCCCACTACAATAAATTGACTTTATGTAATACCCCACGGCAATCTTACTGTAAAATTCCCAATTGAAGCCGCGGCTTGTATTAGAAACATTTTTGAGGGACCCCTGGGATCACGCACTGAATAATGGTAATGGCCGCGCGCCTTCAGCGGCCCTGTCCAGTAAAGTCTACTTTATGCAATAGCCATGATCGACCCTCTTTACCGGCGGGCCACCTTTGGTGGCCCCCCAGAATAAAGTTGACTTTACGTAATGGCCCATGACCCTCTTAACCGGAGGGCTGCCTTTGGCGAACCACTCCAATAAAGTTTACTTTATACAATGTCCATGGACATGAGTTGTCTATGGAAATGAAGTTAAAAATTGCCTTACAGTCGTCCTAATTAACAGACGTTTCAATGGATGTGGCTGAGAAGTTTGTGCACTGGCATCTCTGCTACACGAATAAAGTGCGCCGCGTACCGGAGTTCAAATCCAAATCATGCGGGTAAATTTGACATATGGGTTTTGGTTATTTTTCAGGGGGGGGGGGGGGTTCATCAATTTTTTTCGTCTGACAAAGGGGGGTCATCCTTTTTCACAAAAATGCAGGGGGGTCTATATTTTTTTGAACACCGGCGACAAGATTTTGCCGGCCCCCCCCAGGCCGTAAAAACTGAACGCTCCCTTAGCGATGGCGTCAGGCCATAGGCAGTTGTTGGCTGCAAGTCCACTCTGCGACTACGTGCGCCCGCAGACGTGTGCACATACATAAAAAGAAAAGTGTGTATTTCTATTACACTTTTATCGCAAACAAATGTGATGTAATCCTATATTTACAAGCAAGCAATAAAAAATTATTATCATTACAGTCAAACCAACGACGTGTATCTACACACGTCTATGGGCCGGGCAGGCGGTAGGTTGGATTGTAGCCGACATAACCCTCTCTTTTGGCATATTTCCCACGAGGAAAAACATTTCTCAGACAAGACAGACAGACAGACAGACAGACAGACGAACAGGCAGCCTGACTAACCGACGCATACAGATAGACTGATAGATGGGCGGGGACGCTTGAGGGAGACATCTCTTCTCGAACATCGAATGAGTTCAGATAATATGCCTGCAATTCACACTCAGTAACAGTAATTCTATTCTTGTCACAGGATAATTTAATCGGAGGTCAACGTTAAACATTAACCATTCCTGCATAAAATATTTTTTTCACTTGTACTCATAAATATGAATAATTTGAAAATCATTCTGTGCCTGTCCTTGTTTTTATGCAACTGTATTGCGAATGAGCGTATCTCGGTCAAAATGTGTGAGCCGTAAAATTGATACGGGATTGTTGGCAAATTCCAGGTTCAACTTACCATCACATTCCATCGTATTTCCTTGTATGGCTTTCAAAACTGATGTTACCCATTGTAGCCTATTTACATTTGCCGGCTATGTTTACGAAACGTTACGTAATGAAAAAATTGCTTTAAATATTGCATACGTAAGAGTGCGAGACTTTATAAAACTGCCTCGGACTGGTAGCTACGTTTACGGGTGAAACTGGTCCCACGAACAACTGAAAAACGGTCAGTATTTCACCTTACGTCACATTACGCTAGTTTAATCTTCCAGAGAAGTAGTGCGCTAAACAACATAAACCTATGCATGAACGAATAACACATCAACAATGTTGTTCTGTTGTTCAGTGATGACAGTATAGAACGCGTCCATACATCTCGGCAATAACGCCTCTATTCGACAGTAATTGTGAAACTACATGTATCCAGTGGGATAACGGGCGAGAGCGACCCGCACAAACAAGATGTTGCTCTTCAAAAAGATACAGTTACGCCTCAGACAGTGCAGACAATGGTTGACTGACGTTGTGCCTTCGACACCGGTGGAGGACCGTTGTGTCACATTTGCAGTGGCTCGTTCGCGTGCGTGTGGGCCATTACATGACAGATTGTATAGGAGTGGGGGTTCACTATAGAGCGCATTTGAATATCTGTTCAAAAAAATTTTACGCCCTATCGTAACCCACATATTAAGGACTCTGGTTAATTCGGGTTACCTTTCAGTGTGTGTTCAAAACATTTCCTACAAATATAAAGTTACAATCACAACTGGATCACAGTGAGCATCGTTAACATTTATGCAAAATTGTCGAACAAAATGTCCCCAGTTCAATTATCTTTGACTTAGGTGCAATCACACAGTCTGATCGTGAAAAAAAAAACCGTAGAAATATCTCGAGATGGTGCGAAATGTTGTACACACATGATGTATGTAGCGGTATCTTCGCTCGAGCTGGTCCATGACACACGGAAGCGCAGTCTTAGAATAATGGGGCATTGTCTCTTCCCGTAACCATGACAATACTCCTTCCTTTTGTGGCTCTTTTGACAAACAAGGTGGTCGGCGTGACAATTCGCGCAGCAAACTACAGAAGTGTATGAATGGAGTCTATGCTTTTTAACCCTTCGAGCGCCAAAGTCAATTTGTCACCTTTAGAAAACATACTCCAGTCATTTTTTTCAGATTTTTGTAAAAATTTTGATAACAAACTGTAGCCAAACAAATGTGATGTCCGTTTGGTCCAAAATTATCAAAAAATTATAGAAAAATTCATAAAAATTGGTAAAAATGTTGCACTAAAATTTTGGTGGGCAATTATTACAGCACTCAGAGGGTTAAATAGACCCTTTCGCAAAACAATTAATCGCTCACAATAGATTTCTTTAAATAAAATAACATGTTTTACTTCATCGAACTGAATGGCGAGCAGAGATATGCGCCACTTGTTGTTGCCAGTGTTTGAATCCATGGAGCCTGGAGGTACAACTTTTGTTGTCATACCTCTATGCTTAGACTGGCACAAAAGAATCTGTAAGTATCTGTGCACATGTGCTCGGCACATTTCCGGCCGGGATTTGGAGTAAATTTTAATTGTTAGTGTTTCTAGATAACCTCAGTAAAACAAAAATTACAGAGACACGCAGGGGTAAATTATGATATAAAGGGTCGTTGCACTCAGCGTAATGCCGGCTACGTGACTTGTTTGACGAATTTTTAAAATCTGTTCAATGTCTGCGAAATGCGCATGGCACAGCAGCGTTATAGGCCGTTTATAACTAAAAGTAGTGCACGACAAACGAACCTCATTTCGTTGGGAGGGAGGGGACGAAGGGAGGGCGTTTAACTCTATTGAAGTTATTTCAACATTCTTCGACTATAAAAGAGCGCAAATTCGCACAAACTAAATGCCGCGGTTACCTTATAGAAATCGTGTATATGCGTGATACTCAATCACGCCAAGATTAATATTGTGTTTTAAAATAATTGTTCTGCAAAAACCTATCAGTATACCATAGTTTAAACTTCCCTCTACCTATTTCACCAATTTATTTATCATTACTTCGGAGAAACTTCAAATCATAATTCCGTCGTCAGATTTTCGCTCTTCAAAGCTTCCTTTTAGGGAGAGGGAGGAACGGGCATCGATCAAACGGGATAAGCTTGGTTTGTCGTGCTTGAGCTCGAATTATCCGCGGTTAATTCGAACTCAAGCACGGCAGACCAAGTTTATTCTTACCTTTTGCTGGCTTAGTTTTCAGCAGCGCCACCGACGTCAACATGGTGTAAGGAGAGTCGACGTCAGACCGGTGTGATAAGGAACATGAGAGGCAGTTTTGGATTGATGTATCTTGGTGAGTAGTTTCTGTGTATCTACACGGTGAAAAAAACTAATCAGCTCATCGCTGGTTTTCTTTGTTCAGTCAAATTTTGAATTGTGTTCAATCAACTAAGGTACCATTTTAGTCCAGATTACGCCTCGGGGCACACATATTTGGATTCCCAAACCTTTACGATATTTTTGTCTACAACTTGTGTGGGTTCAGTTTGAATTTCGCGGAGTAACTAGCGTTTTCACCGTCTTAGTCTTGTGAAAATATAAAACTGACTTTTTCTACATAGAGTAAGACGCGGATGGCGGCCATTTTGAAAACGTGTCCGTACAAGCAACATAAAACAAATGAATATTGTAAAACTGTGAGTGTCCTAAAAACTTCCTCAGTCGCGTTCTACGTACTTGGATCTGCTAGTAGCAGTTACGGTAGAACGCGACTCGGGGACAGATATTCGGACTCTCAAACTGTTACCATGCTCATTTCGCCTACCATTCGTTGGAGCTCATTTTGAAGGTTGTGGAGAAAATAAAGTTTTAACAGGATTTGTTTTGTTAAACTCGGGATTTTATGTCCCCCTATAGTAAACGCAGGGATTGCAGCCATTTTAAATTTCAAATATCAGTAAATATTTTTTATTGCATTCATAACTTCATTGTAAACATCCAAATACAAATCGCCCCCATGACATTCTTTTTTTAGGGGTACTGGAAGGTGGAAAATCATATTTAATGATAAATGATGCACATAAGAATGATTACACAAACAACTACAAAAACGGCAGTTATGTTCTGTCTCCTTGAAAGCTTTCATGATAGCTCTAAAATATCTCCCCATTTTTAACATGTTTATTTAATTTACTGAGCGTGTAGCTATATACCTTTCTGTTTCGTGAATATCACATATAAAAGTTTTAAAGTGTACAATAGTAGGTTTTTTGTTTGACATCTGTAAATCTAGATGAAACGTTTAGCAGCAAGCAACATAAAATTCAATAATTTAGTTAAGGAGCTATCACCAAAAAGTATCTGTTCCAAAGTGAGCATGGCATCAAGATGAAAATAATCACCCCACTCATCAAGAAAAGTTTGCCAGAAGTTTGAAATGATTTCACAGTTTGAAACAAATGCAATATTGTTTCATCTTCCTTTCCACAAAATGTACATGCAACAGATGGAAATTTCGAAGGAATCATCTTAGTCAAACGACTATTAGTCATAAGAACATTATGAGTCAATTTCCATTGAAAACTCCTCAATTTACAATCTAAAGTAAGCTTAAAAGGAAGTCTATAGATGTAATCCCAATTTTCATGTCTGGCTTGATAACATGATCGAAGTAATATTGTGATTTTGGCCTTATATAGTACTTTAAAACAAAAACCCGAGTTAACAGTATTTTGTTTTACAATCTTTTATAAGATACTCCTGGGAAGGTGATACAGATAGTATCCTATTCAGTGTCAAGTTCTATGACATTAGAAAAATATTAACTTTCCATTGCATTGCCTTGGAAAAGAATTAATTTTACTACACCATTTCATAAAATTACACTGTGGAATATTATTTTTACAGAATTCCAATCCAGAACTTTTCCAGATCTGTCAAAAAATTCTCTGACATAAACAAAACCAGCTTCATAAAATTCTTTGTAGAAAACACTTTTACCTTCAATGAGAATCTGACAATTGATCCAGACAAACCGATTGATAAAATTCTTTTGGGAATTTGAGGCTAAAGTAATCTCCCTAAGTTTGAAGCATGCTTTGCTTGAAATATCGGTAACTATTGGGTAATTTGTTTCTCTGGTTCAAAGATTTTTATTCTTGATTTTGAATGCAAATGGTTGAAAGTTTGCTTGAGGAAAGTTTTAGCGATCTTTCATTTTCGAGACACGAACTATCGTAAGGCCACGTAAAGAAAATTCTTTGTTTGCCGTCCTTGGATTTTTGAAAAAACCTACCAGCCAGCCAGACAAAAAAGACAGACAAAAACACCAGTGTATTAACATAAACTCATTTTTTTATTTATTTGGTTTCTTTTGGAAAAATAATATTTTTATTTGTAACAGTGTTAAAGGCCCTGTCACACCTTGACTATTTAGCCAGCGTATGCCAACGTATGAAAAATTTGACGAATACGCTGGGCGTTCGTCGAATACGTTATGGGTAAGTTTTGTGTAATAAAGTTAGCAGCACGCTGAAGCACGCTGGTATACGTCGTAATACGCCGAGGTCGTCGAAAAGTTTTGTGCATGCTCAAAACTTTAATTTTCGACGTATGCCAGGGTATGGCTCATACGTCCCGCACTCGCAGACCATAAGTTTTAGGTAGGTTATGCGCTCGCTGACACACGTTCACACACGTTACTTGTATCTTACTCATAAGTCGAAATGCGTCGAGATAATTGTCTAGCGTACCCAAAACTTATTTTTAACCCACGAGTACGTTCATGCGCCCAAAATTGAAAATACATCGTAAGTTCAGCAAGCCAGCTTTTAGAGGAATTTTGATTCGTCGGCATACACTGGCTAAATCGTCAAGGTGTGACAGGGCCCTAACATTGTGGGTTTTTTTCTTAATTTTTTTCTTAAAACCTACCAGTACGCGTAAAGAAAACAAAGAATTGTATTTAAAGCACCTAAGTGGACATGCGAGAGTAAAAAAATTCGATTTCGTTTGCTTGCACTTTTGACATAAAACTCTGACATTGAACTCTCAAGCAAGACTGTGGAAAAGTGGGAACACACTGATCAATTTCAAAATTAAACATCATCCTAGAGGGTCCAGTTGCTTGGCAAAGCCAAAAAAGGGCCCCTAAGAATACCCTTATAGGTTTCATAAAGGAAGATTGGAGCGCCTTTTTCTCCAGCTGCGCCAACTTTGTATTGACTTTTGTATTGCGCATTTTTATCCATCGTTTTACCCCGAGAAGGCAACCTGAATGTTGTCAAACACTTTATGCAATAAATATCTTTCATATTGGAGAGAAAGGTGTCGGAGGATTTATCTTTAATCAAGGATCCGTTAAACCAGGAAGCTTAGTTTTTCGAATTCACGGAAGGAGATCGTGCATTCTCTTTTTTGCGGAGGCAATGCCAGTCGGAACTGTTCATCCGGATACTTATCTATCAAAATTAAAAAGTAGGATGGGCGGACTCCCCTAAAAATCTCTGAATCGTACTTTGGTTTGCTCCCATCCTGGCTTTAGTTCATTCTTCATACTTTGACCACCGTCATTCGCGTCATTATTCCTTCTCTCCCACAGGCGTTGCCATGGTTACAAGCGTCAGCTCACTGAGTTGTTACGTCTGCGTCGACCCAGAGGGTAAAAATTCTGCCAACTGTCAATATGGTTTCCAGAACGGATCCATCTACCATTTTGAGTGTCAAAGTTCTCCGGTGACGTCATTTGCGACCCCATTTGCTACGTATGTATATGAACTGGACAACATTGCTGCCACTAGTTTAAATGTGACTTTTTTCCCTGCCTCCAAATTTCGTAATTTGGCGTCGACCTTTGATTTGTCAGTTCGTATTGCAAAAAGAAATAGACCGTTAGGTCTTAGGGACTTGTAACAAATCACATAATCAATTAAATTGAGTATTAAGATTCTTGTTATCATCAAAAACAATTCTTGGACAATGGCGTTTGAAAATATAACACACATATATTTATGACTGGAATGGACAAAGAGGATTATCGGTAAAATT
Organism: Ptychodera flava; assembly: GCF_041260155.1. NCBI lineage: Eukaryota > Metazoa > Hemichordata > Enteropneusta > Ptychoderidae > Ptychodera > Ptychodera flava. The sequence goes on along the minus strand of NC_091929.1, from coordinate 19,599,206 downwards.
AATGCACGCACTCCCTACTAATAAAATTACATCAGATTTAAAGTAGAAATAATGATTTCATTGTCATTTTGACAATTCCTCCTGAGATTTAATTCTTGGTCCGAACCTAGAATTCATAATTTTTGTGATGCAGAATTCTTTGCTTGTCGGCAATCTATGATTGGTCCACTGCCCCCTAAATTACATTTTATTTCATTTCATTTCTCTAAACCAATGCATCCAGAAATCGGTTTAAATATATTGTGCTGCTAAGCTAAGCGTAAAAGTGGACGTTTTCAAAAAAATTAATCCATCTGACTGTGAACTGTCAAAGCACCATTTCTCTAGGTACCAATTGGAAATTGCTGAAACATGGGTCTTCCTACCAGCTTCCTGGTTTCTAAGTTTTAGAACAATCCTCGGACAAGAAATAATGAAACGATTTTATTTATTTATTTATTTATTTATTTATTTATTTATTTATTTATTAATTTATTTTTTATTTATTTATGAAGAGTTTATCCAAGAGTAATCGCAAAAAGGTCTACATAAGATGACCGAAACAAGTGAAAAGACAATCCCTACAGCACACTACACAACGAGCAAACTGACGTAAAATATTATATCAATTCAAAGAGGCTGAGATGACAAGCTGAATATCCCAACGTGCTTTTGGGAGTAGGACTGGAAACTGTAATCAATATAAAAAAGAAAAATAGTGAAAAAATCATCAAAAGTTACAGCTACTGGCCCTTTAAGGTAGAACGCACCTCGGGGACAGACATTCGCACTCTCAAACTTTTACAATTCTCTTCTGATATACCACATGTAGGGGTTCATTTCAAAGCTCTAGGTGAAAGAAAACTTTTCACCGGCCTAGTTTTTCGAAATTCGAAAATTTTTTATTTTTCTCCATAGAGTTAACACAGGGATGGCGGCCATTTTGAATTTCTAATATCGGTAAATCTTGGGTAATTTGTTTCTCTAGTACCAAAATTTGCACGTTGACCCTCTATTTTTATTCTTGATTTTGAAATAGAATGATTGAAAGATTCCTTGAGGAAAGTTAGAGCAAAAGTTTAAGTCTTTCACTTTCGAGGTGCATACTACCTTAAGGTTGTACGTACCTCAAAAGTTAAAGACTAAAAACTTTCGCTAGAACTTCTCTTCCTAAAATCTCTCATCGAATCAAGAACAAGAACTGAACATACACTAGACTTGTTTCAAGTCTGCGGGCATAAAATCAAAACAGAACAGCATACTCTTAAGTATGCTGAGGCTAGGCATGGTGTTGAACACGATGGCTTACTGCTGCCAAGAAAAGCCAATTGAGACTGGGGGCCAGTCTAAATAAATACTCAATTCATCACAATCTTTCAATCAAAGGAAACAAAGGAGACAGAATCAAGTTGATTTACTCAGGAAAGAATAGAAAACTTGAAAACACATAAGATCATAAATTATTTTGAAACTGTTCAAAATAAGATAGTGAAGGTGACATATCAGACTCAGAGCTTTTTGCCGAGGAAGAGAATGATGATGTTGTACTCCATTAAATAGCGCTGATCGCAAATGACGTCATTTGTCTCTCATTAACATGCAAAAATAAATATTTGTCCATATTTTCTGCAAGAACGATAAAAACAAAACCTGCTAGTGTTACAAAGGATACTAAGGGTCACACAAATTCATGGCTCAGACTACAAGCTGCAACAACAGCCACGGATGCAACAATCGAACAACATTTGTCCGAATTTCAAGCAGTAGAGTCCGAAGTCACGCACGTCCAGCTACAATTATTTAAAACCTGAAATCATGATCAGTGCTATTTGCAGCACAAGTGATGGAGAACTTTTTGAACCTTCCGAGACACAGTATACAGTGTATACAAGTTAGGGAAGAAAAGCAGATCTCGGAAAAAATCTCTTTTCCACTGATGTTATATACTTATGTACCGGTAATGGCCAGTGTTATCATTCAAAATTGTATCAGTACTTACTCAAGCATTGGGTGGGTGGTGGGGGGGGGGGGTCACGAAATTTGTGTCATCCTGAAAAGAAGGTCATCAATTTGGGGGAGCAATTGGCAGGGGAGGGTTCACTTATTTTGACTGATGCCCAGGAAGAATTCGCCGGCCCACCCACGGCCATAATTCCCTTAATGGTGAGTGGAATGCTGTCAAAGTGTTGTAGACATAATTATTAGATTTGTCACCCGCTACTCCATAAACTACCCTCGTCCCTACTGACATGTTTTCCCCTCTACTTTCCTTCGATAGGTGAGCAGGACGATGAACTACATGTTTGTTGCACAATTTGCACGTGGATGCATAGACAGAACGTTCTGTTGGAGCGGCTGCAAAAGGCAGAGCCCAGGTAACGGATTTAAAGTGAATCAGTCTTTTGTGTGACGTCATCGCCTGGACTCAGCGGGGAAATAACATCACACCTAAAAGACACTGATGCCTTTTAACCAATCGAATTATCAATGATCTACTTTTGTAAGACGTTATCGACGCTTTCGTCACTTACTAACTATCAGAGAGGCGCTGCGCTAACAGTTCATTTACATAATACAAACACAACCAAACCTGCATGTATTTTAAGGAACGGACGATTGGAATTTGGGTGTGGTGGTGTGAACTATAGGGGGATAGGTTTGAAGAGAACAAACGTTGAAAAATGTTTTGCAGCTACTCACATTTTTGGAAAATAAATGCATTCACAGGAAGATCTACCATGAAAGGATACGTAAATTTGGAAACAAAATAGCATGCATGCTGTGCAAATCTGATAAAATATCATATTTGTCAAATTTTGGAATTTGAAAAATTGCAAGTCAGTCTTTTAATCTCCTCAGCAGGTCTTATGATCCATCCCTCATAGGTTTACTTTATTATTCAAAATTAAATAATTTTTTGAGAGAATAAAGCTTAGTTTGACTTGAAAAGATGAGTGGATATTCAGGGCAGGTTTCTGTGAATATAGTTGACCGTTACACGGACAGTGTTTTAACCTAACTTGTGAATTCGTACCAATGAACACTCAAGACTTGCTTAGAAGTCATAACATGGCCAATCCAAAATTGCGACAGCTACAGTCGTTTATGTCCAAAGGACTGTGGCTTGTCGTGCTTAAGGTAAAACGCGCCTCGGCGACAGATATTTGGACTCACAAACATTTTCATTTGTTTTCTGCTGTACCACTTGTGGGGGTTCATTTTAAAGCTCTTGGTGTAAGAAAACTTTTTATCGGCTTAGTTTTCCGAAAATCGAAATTATATTTTTCCTGCATAGAGTTAACACAGGGATGGCGGCCATTTTTAATTTCAATTATCGGTAAATCTTTAGCAATTTGTTTCTCAAGTTCCAAAATTTGCACATTGAACCCAATTTTTATTCTTGATTTTGAAAGAGAATGATTGAAATATTCTTTACGGAAAGTTTGAGCAAAAGTTTAAGTCTTTCACTTTCGAGGCGCATACTCCCTTAATTTTCGTAAGTGCAGTCAGTTACATGCTTCGTTTTATATTATGCCAGTGAAAATTGAAATTATATTATATCATGCTACCATGCGCCATTCTGATTGGACGAGAGCTCATTCCACCCATGCTAAAATATTGTTTTAGCAGTGGTAAAACGGGCCCCTAAACGAGCATTTTCAAAAATTGCCCAGTCGGTGCATTTGAACGAAGCGATCTAAACTCAATCCGAAACGGTCCGCTTTGTTTCAAAGACCGAAGTCCAAATTTCGATACACAGATAAAAGTATGGGTCTGTAACTTACCTCTTGGTGAAAATAAGTTGGGGTCAATGATGAAAGACACCTCTGAAGCAGAACATTTGGGTTTGATGTACGCAAATCATAGCATTGGGGCAACGGCGCACCGTGCACTTTTGCTTGATTCAGCGGGAGTCGAAACGCGACAAACAGCTCTTTAAAATGAAGCTAGTATTCGTTCATACACAAATAAATTGACACTTCCTCACAGTAACGGTATGTCAGATAAGCTTATTCTTTGTCAAAGTTTAGGCTTTAACAGACGAGGATGTTCTAACGATGTAGACCAAAAAGTTCAAAATAACAATGGGATTACTCCTGGTGACTGCGACGAAAGTTGACATCGAAAAAATTTAAAATGACGCTAGTATTCGTTCAATACACAATTTAATATAATATAATAGCAATAAGCCCCTCCGCAAGAGGGTATACACGAGATTTTGGTACAGTGCGCGACATATAGCTTAAACTGACGAAAATACCCAAGTAAGGCAACAAACACGTATCGTAGGTCACCACTTCATGCATATAGCAGGCGCTGTTGAAGTCGTATTATTGTGATTTATCAGTGTTCATGATCGATAAAGTAGATTTGAGTGAAAATGCCTAGATCTGCCTCTACTGCAGAACGTGAATCGTGAATTGTGAATCTTGAATCGTGACTCATTAATCTTGAATTAGGCTTACCCGAGCACAAGTAGTGTACTTGTTACTCGACCAACCCACGTCTCATTATCCGATTTGTTCTACACAGGACAGGGTGTTCAATGTTTTTCAAATGCGTGATTGAATTGTGTGAATCCCCCTCATCTGATAAAAATCTACTTAAAGTTATTCATAGTTTCCTCACAGACTGCCATGTATAGTGAATCAACATTTCGGTGAAATTCCAAAATCAAATTTCTTGCACAAACATCCATTTGTAACCACCCTAGTTTAATCAAGTACATTAATATCAATAATCAATCGCCCATAAACACATATTTAGCTAGTTTTGTATTGGAAAAAATATTCATAGTTTCTTAATAGACTATGTATATCATGTATAGTGGAATCAACTTTTCGGAGAAATTCCAAAAATATAAGCTCTCGTCTTTGCTCGTGATGTCGTGGACTACAGGCCGATCATTTGATAGTGTGTAGGCATGTTAACAGGCGCACGGGCAAGTGCTCTCAAGTTCCCTCGAGCGATATACATAAATAGTAGCCCAGTCCGATTCAAGAAACTCATGATCAAATGTGATAAGTTTGGTAAGATGGAAGGCTTATGACATATCGGACGCCGTTATAACAGGTGGCAATATCGCAAACATTGTAATCAACGCGTAGCTTTCTGTGGCGTTCTTGGATATGTTTTCAACAGGGGGACCCCTCACGGGTATGCGCTGCGCGACGACCACCGCCCTTTAATATCAACTTTGCTTATACCATAGACAGTAGAAGTCTATGCTAATACCTTGGAAAATCTTAATTTGCATAACCTAAATTTGCATAATTTATTATAGTCCTCTCAATCAGAACAAATCCCAGAAAAATTTTCAAGCAAAGGGAGATACCCCTCCGCCTTGTGAAAGAAAACTGTAAAAAGCATTAGGTGTTACATATTTCTCAACTTCCATATGGAACGGCTGACCTTTACAAGTCTGGGAAATAAATAAACCTTGAAATTGAAGTGAAACGTGCTGGCAATTTGTGCAACGTGACACGAGCTGGCCTCATAAAATGTACCAGATGTTGGTTACATAGTAAGGTTGGAAGAGTTGATTGACAAGTTTTTCTCCTTATCTGCGATGAAACGACTATTTCAAGTATGTTGCAGTTAATTAGTGGCTTCAATTAATTATCCAATGAATTTCGGCCGTTGCTCCCCGGCTATTGCTGAACTTGGCTTTCGAAAATAGAGGCGCACGTTCACCAGGCGCGAACAGTCTAAGAAATATTAAATTAATAGATTTGTATCACTCGATTAAAGATTCAATTAGTGTATCACTCGATTAAAGATTCAATTAGTGTATCACTCGATTAAAGATTCAATTAGTGTATCACTCCATTAAAGATTCAATTAGTCTATTCCCTAACCGGAGATTTTTGCCTTCGCCCATACTACCGGAGTCCCAAAAATCTCTGAAGGCAAAAATACTCCGGCTGGAAATCATGGGAATAGACTAAGATTCAGTGTATGCGACCTTTCTTCTTTCTCCGAATTGGATAGCGCACCCAGAGTGTGCTTACGCTGTCTGCAGCCAACAAATATACGGGACAGTTTTCAAGCGCTATTTCCGATAAATTCTGTCAAAACTTCATAGAAATTTACTCGGTTTCCCCTCATTTAAGCTGTGCTGTCCCCGGCTGTTCGGAGGAGACATATACAGACAAAATCCAAAGAATACTGCTAAAAATTCATTGAAATCCCAGGGATCAATCGATACACTTTCACTTCTGTATTCTGATTGGTAGTGACTATATACACTCTGTTGATTGAAAAAATGCCGCATTCAACTGTGATTGTTAGGGAGCTGTCATTATTTACGGCCGGGGTGGGAGGAATCTGAGGGGGGGTGACTCAAAAATTTGCTCAAAATGTTTAGAGAAAGAAGCGTAGTTACTCAAATTTTGGCTCATAATATATTGACACCCCTCACTGATTGCACCATTGGACGCATCAATTTCTCAAAATTTTCGATACGAGAGGGGGGACACCCCCTTTCGTGCTCTCCCCCTTGGAGTGTTCTAACAATTTTACAAGTAATAAACCAATTTGAAAACGTCTCTCAGATTGCGTCAGACTGCAACATAAATTTATCAAAGTTTTCCACGAAAGATAAGGGGCACCCCCTCCGAAACAATCCCCTTCAGCCTCTTGAGTGTTCTCCCCCTGTACTTTCAAATTCTGCCTGTCAGACATCCTAGTAAAAATCCAGTCATGGTACCTATCCAAAGTAAACAATACTATATGATTGGATACTGGTTATAGCGCGAACTTTTCTATATTTTGATGTGACTTTGAACTTCATTTTGTTGGTTTCACCTTTTCCAACCGTCATGAGATAACCGCTGATAATCCAGCAGGGTATACCAGGATTTGAAAGGTTTTTACTATTGCTGTATTTTTGTAAATTTTATAAATATATGTAGTGATATTTTACTTTTCTAAGTACTAGTAGTGTGAACGGGGGGCAGTTAAAATTTCTGAGTTAGAGAGGGGGGGTCTACTCAAAGCCATCATGGTTAGCAGGAGGGTGGTTACTCGAAATTTCGGAGTTTCCGATGAAATTCCTCTGACTCTTGCAGGCTGTAAATAATGACGGCTCTCTCATAAATTGACTCCCTAGTTGGCTCTCATAAATTCTCCCTAGTCGGCTCTCTCATAAATTGACTCCCTAGTTGGCTTAGCAAGTTGTTACAAAGGTCGCTCATTTTGATGTCACTTTTACATAAAGGTCAACGGCCAGGTTCAGAATTATGAACGATGTACGACAGCGATACTGACTGTGAGAAATCAAACAAGTAAATCATATTTCTGATGTTTATTGTCTTAGCCATTGATATGAACGTTGGCCATATAGGAAGGGGCACTAATGGTGAGGTGGTAATTGTATGTAAATAACCACAGTGCAGATTGTATATATACGAGGTGTCTTTATGAACACAAGAAGTGAGGAGAAAGGGACAACACCTTGCAGTATGTAGCATTTTTGTATAAGAAATCAACAGTGTTTTCTTTGAAGACTATGGCATCCTTGGTGAACCTACAACCTAACAATATTGGGCAAAATAAAAATTACTGTAAGCTTGAAAGAAATTTACGCGGTTGTAACCAAAACCGGAAATTTAATCGACATTTAAAACAATGTGGATGACTTACTGCTATTCCACATTGTCATTACAATTTATGATAAATTAGTACCTTGAGGCTGACTTAAATGCCAGCATGATCAAACTAAAAACCAAAATCGCTTGAAAATCGTCTGAATTCATGGTGTACACTTTTTTATCCCGCAGGAATCGTATGTATGGATTGTTGCGACTCGGATCTCTGTAATACAAGTAATCTTGGTTACACACAGCGGACCAACTTTGTATGGCTCCTCTCGACAGTCGTTTTGACTGTCGTCTCCTGCATGGAATGACTGTAACCTGGCCAAATATGTTGTCAGTGGAAACCATTTCCGCGAGATGGAAGTTATACAAGGAGTTCATTTCGCATTGAGAAACTCATAGACACTCCGATATAATGGCGACAAATAAGTTCATTATAATTCGAGTATATACTGAAAACTCTAATAATGACTATATAAAATTTCGAAACTTTAGAAGCTGTGGCAGAAAGCCAGCGACGGAGTATCATGTGTTCATTATTAACACTTGCTTTTATGAAGCCATTGCCTTAGCTTTGTAATCGAACGAGGGGTTAATATTTTCAATGAAATGACGTGCATCAATTAAGCATTTCATAAAAAGGTAAATGTGACCACACAAAAATGACCAGCTGGTTCAAGGGCTGTATATAAAGAACTGTCCTGTAAACAAGCCTTATGAAACAAGATATACGCTGAATTCACTTCCGCGAAGGACGCACACTTTATCCATTAGATTGAAACATCTTGTCGCCGGTGTTCAAAAAAATATAGACCCCCCGCATTTTTTGTGAAAAAGATTACCCCCCCCCTTTGTCAGACGAAAAAAATTGATGACCCCCCCCCCCCCTGAAAAATAACCAAAACCCATATGTCATATTTACCTGCATGGTTTGGATTTGAACTCCGGTACGCGGCGCACTTTATTTGTGTAGCAGAGATGCCAGTGCACAAACTTCTCAGCCACATCCATTGAAACGTCTGTTAATTAGGATGACTGAAAGGCAATTTTTAACTTCATTTCCATAGACAACTCATGTCCATGGACAATGTATAAAGTAAACTTTATTGGAGTGGTTCGCCAAAGGCAGCCCTCCGGTTAAGAGGGTCATGGGCCATTACGTTAAGTCAACTTTATTCTAGTGGGCCACCAAAGGTGGCGAGCCGGTAAAGAGGGTCGATCATGGCTATTGCATAAAGTAGACTTTACTGGACAGGGCCGCTGAAGGCGCGTGGCCATTCAGTGCGTGATCCCAGGGGTCCTTCAAAAATGTTTCTAATACAAGCCGCGGCTTCAATTGGGAATTTTACGGTAAGATTGCCGTGGGGTATTACATAAAGTCAATTTATTGTAGTGGGCCGCCGGAGGCGGCCCGCCGGTAAAGAGGGTCAATCATGGCCATTGCATGAAGTAAACCTAATTGGAGTGGGCCACCAAAGGCATCTGCCCGTTAAGAGGGTCATGGGTAATACATAATGTATATTTATTGTAGTGGGCCGCCGAAGGTATAAAAGAGGGTCGATCATGGCCATGGCATAAAGTGAACTTTATTGTTTTTGAAAATGTGGTGACCCCCCTTTCCTACCAGTGAAAAAGCGATGACCCCCCCCCCTTTGCGGATTCCAAAATTAAGATGACCCCCCTGGATTTTGCCGGCCCCCCGGCCGTAAAAACTGAACGGTCCCTTAGACTGCATTCATAAATAACTCTTGAGGGAACAATCAGGAAAATCCTGATTTTGTTATTTATCCCTTACAATTTAAAAATACATCCCTGCTGTCTATAAACATATTTTGAAGTAACTCCTTTCCGATATAAAATATACGTTCGATCCGCAGAGGTTTCTGACAGGCTCCTTATTTACTTTTTTGCAAAAGGCAAAACGCGTGCTTTTCCTTGGCAAAATGTAAAACTGAACACTTGATGATATTAAATCCGGATCATTTCCTCTTGTCGGTGAAAAGAAACTTTACATGATGACTGTATGCAAATACTAGATCAATCAAATTGAAACGCAGGGTTCTCTCATATTTTGTCTGTAGGGGGCAACGAGAGACATAAAGGTGGCCTGCTAGCTGCAGTGTTTTGGGAGGATGAAAGGGACAAGGGAGAAAATTTAGAACATTTAGAGCAATTTTATGCATTTTTATACACAGCCTATGTGATGACAAACATGGTAAGAAGGATACAGGCGGTGATGATAAACTCAATGTCAGGTTTTCCAAAACAGCTGGACACTGCTCTGAAAAGTACCCGGAAAAATTGACTTCATAGCCGGTCAAGTAAACCGGCTACCTCCGTAAAATATACACGTTGGAATATCATGTAAACGATCTTATATTCACTTGTTATTTTAGTGTAAAACAAGAAAACGTCTTATTCGTCTGAAACCTATCACTGTGAATCTCAAACAGTCATGATGTATTTCTTGAGACCATATCAGAGAATTGTTCTAGGAAGTACATGTTCAGCTTAAACCTCGTGCCCAGTCAACATGTGCATACAGTTCCACTTGAAGTCACTCTGTCGTCCAATTTAGATGTACTTAAAGCAGACCCATATGGTCTGTCTGAGATAACAGGTATTGATCAGTCTTGACAAGCCGCCTAGGGTTTGGTGTCTCGGCTGGAGAATACACATGACTGCCAATTAAATTATTGTCTGTAGAGTGCAGCATAAACATGAAAACATGCTCCACTGGACGATAGGGTCAATGTATGGTCAAGATATTTGTACCACTGGTAAACACGCAACGTTCTCTTTACACAGCAAAGTGGCTGAAGTCGTTCTGTGCTAACCTTTATGGCCTTTATGGGTGTGAGAAAGTACCAGTTTTAATACATATATACTAGAGGTACACAACTGCGAGTGACGTTTGTGTTCACCTTTTTTTGGATTACCCTCTCTTAAATATCGGTTCATTTAAATATTCCTACAGCCTCTTTTCTTCCCACAATGATGTTTTTTTTTTCAAATATATTTTTAAATTATTTGTTTACTTGAATTAATTACCAGTAACGCAAAAATGAGGGTTTTTACCCAAAATATGTGCCCCCTTATCCTTTGAGTAGACCATTGCTACCATGCACTTTGGACTCTCTGCTTTTAGAAAATATATGGTATGATGGGGTTTTCATGTCATCTTTGATAAGAAATATTGCTTTGATAAATATGTACTAGTCACAAGTTCAACGCCCTTTAAGTATCGGTTAAGTGGCAACGTCAAGGGCAACGCCACCTTAAATATACGATGAAATTCAATTAACTTTTCTTTCCTATTTTCGACTTAGGGCAGTGACCTTTTTTCAAAAAATGAGTTACCTTCCCGGACCAACGGCTGTGCTTTAATTTATCCGGAATGAGTAAGCTTATTGGCAAATTAAATTTTACCGCAGCCAAGCAATCCCACACCATGAAAACAAAAAGGAAAATATCTCCTAGCAACCCACCTGTATGTAATTACCTGTAAGAGCATTTGAACGTGAATTCAAATTATCTAGCTTTCAAAGTGTGTTAAACAGAAGCTTTGATGACGTAATTATCGTATGAATGCCACTCTGAAGAGCCAACACGTTAGGACAGACACCTCAAGCTGTCAACAGTCACCCACTACTGATCAGCTGAATGGTTCATTCGGACTGAAGCTCAAGTAATATTTTCCCTGTTTTGGTTATTTTTTATGACACGCTGGAAAAGAGTTCTCTATGCGGATGGAGGAAATTATGAGATATCTGGTGTTTGCCATATAAATTACAGTAAGTTGCATCGAATTATCTCAAATATTGACTTGCAGATGGCAAGTACTGAAGCCACACTGTAATTTGTAAAGGTTTCTCACAGAATGAGGCGTTCCTTAGATATTACAACAACATTTTCTTTTACTTTGCTCAAAAAACACAACAAATTAGTGTAAATTCGCGTAGATTTAATCACGATATTACCTCCAGGTGGACATAATTAAGCAATAAAGCACACCCAGCGATGGTATACCACGAGATTTTGACCAGTTCACGCCATATATGCACGAGCGATAGCAAGTGCATGTATGAAGTGAAATGGTCAAAATCGAGTGGTATACCTTCGCTGGGTGTGGTTTATTGCTATTATATCATAACAGTATATTGAAATTCTACCGTAGAACGTCAAGGAAAGGATTTTGGCTCTTGCCGAGAGCTCGCGCGTGTGCCAGCCGTGGTATATCACGAATATACCACGGTTCTTTTCGCGTCTCGACCTATCAGATCGCTGTAGTTGCGCCATCAATATACTGGTATGATATAATATTTGATATTCGGCATACCTCGGGGCACTTCTCCGATATATACTCGATTTCAGTAAAAAAATCTATTAATATAGGCGATGCTGTTTTGGGATACGATCAGATACTGCCGCCTGCCGGTCGCTTTTGCTTTCATGTCAATTCTTGCATCAATCGGTAAAAATACTCTGAAGTGAAACTTGGACCCAAAAAACAAAACAAAAAAAACAAAAAACCCCCAAATATTAGCATAATTGAGTCAAGGTTACCTTCTCAATATGACTCGGTGTTTTATCTAGTGGAAAGGTAGTTTGTAGTGGTTCACTTGGTAAAACGGTGAAATAACTTATTTTGTTTTATGAACAATAAAATGCCTCGGGTTGGAGGTGTGCTCATATTATTTTCACATAGGGGTGTGTCACTGAAGTTTAAAACACCTACACATATGTAGCCAAAACATTTGTCAACCATTAGAGACTTTCTCAACAAATTTGGAGAATATATCTTCAGTTTATCTTTTGGTATTCTATTGCATATGAATGTTTCCTAAAATATGTGCTCATCTTATCAACCCCCGTTTATATTTTTTGGGATGAAAAGTCGACCCACATTTAGGGGGTATGAAAAAGGATCCCATTCGTGTGGAACATACCCGTAAATCCATTCTTTAGGAGTTCCCCTGGAAAAATACCCCTCAAGACATTTTCCTTGTTTAGACTTTTGCACGTGAAACGCTGATCGTTACAATCGCAGTACTTCAAGGGATTAACAGCTTTAGATTTACGTCATTCACCCTCATGATCTACAAACGAACCTCGCCCTCTAATCTGTAACTTTGACTACGACATTAACATAAAATCGACTCAAGCTTGCATAACAGGACCACAGTGTGGAGACATTTTATGCATATCACAAGGAAATTTAACTTTTGCAATTGTGAGATGCTTACGATCGTGGTAGCGATGTTTAATTTTACATAAAATAATTTTGTAAGTCAGTCTTTTTATTTGTAAACATATAAAACATCTCGAAGCGGTTACTCCTAATATTTCGTAACTTCATTCATTAATCAAAATCTGACACCATTCCTTTTGCCGCTTGGCAACAGAATCTTGCATCTTATTTTGCTCTTTCCCTTCACAGAAATGGATAAATTTGCATATTATTCAGCGTCATCGGATATTGAATAACCTTTCCCATGGCAACAAAACAGATGCATCATATTCTTATTCTGCGCAGTTTTGGGAGCGGGGAGCAGATCTGCATGTGAATGTCGCCAGGTTACTTCAGCTATACTTCAGCTCTACCGCAGCCGCCCAGTGGAAAGAAAGGCACGGAGAAAAACCTCGACTTTCGTTATGGTATCGAACGACGACAATTCAACGCTTTTGCAACTTGGCGGCATGGCGAATGGCAGTGCGACGGAAAACTTGACAGATACTGCTGCGAGCGGGGAGACGGGGAGCTACCAAGACCTCACGGCAAGTCAGACTTTCCTGATCTCAACGGCGTACTCCCTGCAAGCTTTCATCATAATCCTCACCAACGTGCCTGTTGTGGTAGCTGTTTGCATCTTCTCGGCGCTTCACAAAAAAGTGCACAACATTCTGATTCTGAATTTGTCATGTTCTAACATCATCAAAGGAGTGCTGTTACTACCAGTTAGTGTCGTCTGCATTCAGCACAACGATTGGTTTCGATATTCCGCGTTCGCGAAGCAACTCTTCAAAGTCACCGGTGGCTTCTGCAACTTCGGCACCCTGATGGCCCTCGTAGCTCTCTCTCTTGAAAAGTATATATATATACAATACCCTTTTCAACACACTCGGCTTTTCACAAAATCCAGAATTTTGATCGGCGTCCTTGTCATCTGGTTGGTCACTGCCCTGTTCTCGCTGTCCTTGACGGCGACAAGCAACGATTTATTCGCGCCATCCACATTCAACCCAGTAAACGTTCTTGTATTATCGATGCTGTTTGTTTTCCCTTTGGTCGTCCTCGTGTACACGAACCTGAAGATCGCAGCAGTTGTGCGCCAACAGGTCAAAAGAATCCATGCGTCGTCCAGGCCGACATATGACTCATCAAGACCGTCTTTTCTGAGTCGATATGAGATCAAAGCAATCAAGGAAGGAGTTCACTTGGTGTTGTTGTATTTCCTTCTCTACTCTCCATCCACATTTCTCATCCTCATCGAAGCATTATATGGACACATGCCAGATATTTTCTACAAGCACTTGCTCTGTCAGCTCGTCCTCTACATATACAGCATCGTCACTCCGGTGGTACACGCCTCCAACGTCATTTTTCGTCGCGCTTACCGCAAATTTCTAACGTGTGACCGCACAGCGATTGCCCCGCAGCCGTAGTGAACAATTTTGATTTGTAAAAAATGTAAGACCAGTACAGCAAATAAGAGACATAAGAATGCAAAACTTGAGAAAGTGCCTGATGATTTTGATAATCCTGAGAATTATTGTGGTTCATGTGATGGTAATTTCTACGATGATGAAGCAGAGGAGGAATAGATTCAGTGTCAGTATGTCACCGATTTATAGTCGTCCGGCGCACTGAGCACTCCATGGTCGAAGCTGCCACTCTATGTCACTGGTTTCAGAATCGATAGGTCGTCCGAGTGAAAGTCAAGATTTCGTTTGTCAAAACTGCCAATTCTATGTTCGCCGACTCAAATCCCAAAATTAGCTGCGTATGTGTCTGTGCGACGACTTTTTACAGCTGAATCAAAGATTGTTCAACATTTTTTTCGTTTATGGAGAGGGGTCGGACTCAGAAAATTTTTCGAGTTCCCTCCAAACAAATTTTCTTGTCGTACCTTCGAATGTTTCCAACAGTAAGCCGCAGATCAACAAAATGATCTTTGTAGGCTTTTGCTATGTAGAAAAAAGTTTATCTGACACATATAAGGGTGGAGGGACGGCGATAAAGACCAAGCAAGTATAACATCCCACGATAATAATAAACACCTGTTACCCGGTCATGTGGGCTATAGCGCCCGTTTATTACCCCGAGGTGCCGTGCGTGACTAGAAACACATCGGTATTCTCCAAGGCCTAAGGCCGAGTGATATAGCGATGTGTTTCTGGTAACACATGGCCACGAGGGGTGATATAGGGGCGCTATAGCCCGAATAAATACCAGGTTATAGGTGTTTTATAACACACCACAAGGTCATGTTGTATGATGTAATGGCTTTTAATGCGTTTTGATATTTAATTGCACCGCAACAATCCATTGCGACAAGTTTACTTGGCGATTTCTCCACGGCAATAACAGTAGACCATTTTCATCCAAAACCTATTTACAGCATACCTAGCAACATCCTTGGTTGCACTTGAACCTTTTCCATTGATGGGCTGTTCAAGTTCCTACGCTGTTGTCATGGAAAAACTTGACGTTTTAGAGAAAGGCTCGTCGCATGTTTCTCTTCCAAACTTTTGCGTAGAGTCTACTCTAGATCGAGAATGAATGGCCAAGTATTAAATTATATAATGTCCAAAAAAAACGTTACAGTGTTGTTTGTATTTTTTTTGTGTTTTTACTTGTACGATTGTGCAAAAAACTGTGTACTTCAGTCGGTGTTTGAAGCCATTGCTACACAGATAACACCCTGCATGTACCCGGTACGATTCGGTGCTCACAAAAGCGACGCGTAGTGTGAAAGAATGTTGTAGCGGGCTTTGTCGGTGCACGCGACAGGGCTATATCACATACCGATGAACCTTGAACAAATGTGTTATGTCTGTCGATAAAACGTGTTAAGGTCCTTCAACAAAATGTGTTAAGGTTCTTTGATGAACTCATTCGCTTTAGACACAGTTTGTTTGTCCCCAATGTTGTACAGTGCAGTCTTCACGATAAAACTCAAACTGCTTTTGTCTACTCTATTTGTGATAGCATTAAGTCGATCGGAGAAATTTTAGATTATGCGGATAATAATAACATCCCTGATATTCAATCGACCGTAGATTTTAGAAAGGTTTTAACAAGGTTGTGTAATTTTTTTTTGGTTTCAGGCTATAAAATTTTTCCCTTACTTTTATACAATGGATAAAAAGTCTTTGTATTCTAATGTTTCAAGTTGTGTGATACATAATTGACCCAGTATTGGATATTTTGCTATAATCAGAGGGCAAAAGAAAAGATGATCTCATTTAATATCTTACCGTTTTGCCTTCTGAGATAATCACCGCATGCGCACAACAAATGTATCCAGGTAAACTGTTAAGGGGGTGCTGCACCCAACACAGCGTATTGGGCTAAAATCCCCTTTTTGCGATTAATCATTCTATTTTAATTAATCTGTTAACCCAAGATTAAAATATTGGTTGGGTTCACCTTTTAGCTTGTCAAGCAGTTGAAAGTTGCATGATAAAGAAGTGTTAATTTATGCAAATGTATGCAAATAATCCGATTTCCTGGCTTCTGTTTTCTCCCAATATCAAGATTTCTAAATAATTTAACTCCGCTTTGGCTGGGTGAAATTTTCTGAAATTTTCACATTATGTTCTTTCAATGCTCTATCACGTAACGACTATTTGTTTGGCAATGAAGTCCTTACATTTTGTATAGAAGGCATTTTTATTTGCTACTTATGTCTTAAATCACTTTTTTTAGTGTCAGTCTTTCAACCCATGCCATTTTAGAATGATAGACAATACAAAAAACGTTTTTTTCCTAAATATTCTCTTGTTTCAAATGAAATATTAAATTTCAGAAAATAGTGTCAAAATTTTGACTTAAATTAATTTTTATCATTAATACCAAAATTGACGTTTTTTACCCGAATATACACCCCTCGAGTAAACTATTGCCACCATACTAAACTTAAGATTCTTTTTTTTTAAATATATAATATAAGGGGGTTTCCCTGTAATCTTAGATGAGAAATATTCCTTTGAAAAAAACTGTGTCGGCAACGTTTAGCTAGCAATACACTATGGACAAGAAATGCGGACGAGGATGCGTCTTCCCACCATAGGTCGGACTCTTTGTCATTCTCGCTACTTACCAGTTGAGAAATTCTGGTTCTCAACAACATATGGAGAGATCTTATAGCCCAGATACATCTCAATATTTTTTCTAGGGTATTGTCAATTACTAAGTATTAGTCTCACAAAACTACGTATTATATGCGATACGCCATGTTATCGTGGATAAAAGATTAGAGGCGTGACCAAATTCAGCTGTCAACAATAATTTGATACAGTGACACGCATCTTCAAGTTGCCGTGTTGACAAATTAGTCGTTACGTATTTCAACGTAATTTTGGGAGTAACACAACAAAATTTGGATGTACATAGAACGAAATACTGAAAGGTACAGCTAAGACCCAAATATAATGGCTTTGTTTCTCATCCTCGGTCACTAGGAAAGTGACGCAGCGACGAGGTTTTTTACTTTATTTTTGTATTTTTGTGTTCAAAAGATCCGACGATAAGTACAACAGAGCAACAAGAGCAGAATTGTGTGTACGTGTTTAACAGCAATTCTGACACAAAGCAAAGATAACGATATTACGATCACTGTTCAGAACTAGAAATGCGTGTGCGCACTGTGATTCAACACACTTTGACATTTCATACGAAGCACGCCGTCGCCTTCATATCGGATTGTTTTAGATGCTCCGAAGCATGAGAAATAAAACCTTTCCTTTTTGGTCTAATTGGGGTTAAAAGCAAATATTTAATGAAATGCGCAAACTTTGAATGCCCCATAAGACTATTCGGACTCCGTACAAGTATTTAAAATTTACCAAATCACTTGCTGAGCAAAATTCAGTTCTTGTCCGGTAAAATTTATAAATGGAATCTATGTAAATTGCACATCTCGGTCAAAATAGGAATTGCGCAAGAGAAACTTTAACATTGATTATGTTTAATCTAACATCTAGCACTGAAGTGTTTTTACCTGAGCTAGTCGAACTGTCTTTGTCGCTCGGCCATCAAATTTGCAATGTCCTCTACAAGGGATGTATAAACCGATTATTAGAGTTTATTCAAATTAACTGTCACAAGATCCATACGTAACAATAATGGCGAAAGACAAATCACTGCATACACCTCTACCTAGGCTTTCAGAAAGGCGGCCTCGTCCCAGGACCGTCCCATTCAAAATCTCGAACCTGGCCCCCTTAAACTACAAACATAGGGCCAAAGTCCCTGAAGCTACTATAGACATGGATACAAAATTAAGTATTTCCTGACTGTATGAAATTATCTCACTAAGGTCATCCTAGGGACCTGTAAACCAAATATTAAAACTGTCTGACCAGCGGTTTTGAAAAAACAAGCGACTCAACAGTTGACAGAGCTCTGCTGTGTTATGTAGAGAACAACCTTTTGTGACACATGTATTGATGAAGAAGGTGGATATCTTTGATAGCTCATTTCAGGATGGCCTGACCAAAAATGGGAAAAAAAATTCCGTAAAAATACAGATTTGCATATTTCATCACAATTTTAACAAATCTAAGTTGGGTTATCCCTGTATACCCAATAACAAAGCTGTCTGACCAGTGGTTATGAAGAAGAAGATTTTTTTACCAAATACTCCTTTTTGGTGCTAATTTGCATATTTCAACAATATGAAGAAATTAATAAAAAGAGTTTCTCAAAATCATATTTTTTATCCACACAACAAATATCAAATAAGTAAGTACTGCAGTTCTCAAGATATTTGAGTGGACGGACGCCTCACAAACGGACATACATACATACATACATACATACATACATACATACGTACGTACGTACGTACATACATACGTACATGCATGCATACATACATACATACATACATACATACATACATACATACATACATACATACATACATACATACATACATACATACATACATACATACAGACTGACGACGGACGCCGGACGGATACCCATCCCAATAGCTTCTATAGACTATAGTCTATAGTAGCTAATAAAACAGGTATTATTGTTCACAATTGTTAATGGTGTTACTAGCTCAGTTGTTAGCAGAGAATTCATTACTTGGAAGGGTCCGATATTTGTCTTTGAATCTCAAGTTTGTGGACGACAAAATCGAGTGATACAATCACTGGGCACGAGTTAGACTTTGTGTGTACACCGACAGGCCGCTAGGGAGTTGTTTGGTGGCTAGAAACAGCGCATATGCGCACGGCTAGGGGTTCCCCGGAAACCCATTCACTCCGTAACAAAAGGTGTACGTCCGCCAATCTTCACCGGTGCCAATTATATTGTTGCTGCCCTGAAGAAATAATGAGAGAAACGTCCTATAGATTTGCACTGTCATCAAAATTTTATCAGACATATAAATTACATGGCGATATCGACTGAGAGAACGGAAGTAAACTATAGAACGTAGCCTATCTAATTTCAATTAGTATAGGGCTGTAATAATATGCATTTTTTTCTGGTTGAATAAAGTACTAGTCTAGTACTAATAAATATGACTTTCATCACAGCAGAGGGACTGTACTTTCACCAAAGGTAGAGGACGATTGTTTCATAACATGACTAACATTTCATTACCCCCTCCCCCAAAACATATAGGAGATTGCGACGACATCTATTGGCTAGCGACAGAACTGTTATTCATCCAATCTTCCGCCACATATTTAAAGTATTTCCTTATGATCGACAGTTTGAGACCTTGTCATTAGACTCACGCACAACTAATGTGTCCTAGCTTGCTGAAGGTGTATAGTAAAAACAGACATGAACCGGCAATGAAAAACTTGTCGAACTTCTCTCGCTAAATTAAACATGGTAAGTTCATAAAGAAGTGCAAGTATACCTGGTACACCCCCCGAGTAAATGAACACTCCTGGACGAGCCGCTATAATTGCTTTTGACGCGAAAGGAAAAGGAGAGCGGAATATGTTATTTGCTCAAAATGTTAACCCATGAAAGCTAATATTTGTACTAGTTGCAATATTTGCCACCCCCCCGCCCTGATGTCACGTGACAAGGAGTGAAATTATTATCTCTGTGTACCTACGGGAAGATATCGCGAGAATTTATAATTTAGTGAGAAATATACGCTTTCAAGCTATGTGCCCGGCGGTGGCAGTCCCCGGGTTGGTGAGTACCCATGCTTGTTACCCAAGTTTGAAAAGTACCCCCTTTCCTAGAATATTTCTGAGAAAAACACCCCCTATTTGTGGCAAATCTGGGAGAAATTAGCTGTAAAAAACATACCCTTATTTTCGAAATCTAGGAGGTTAGTATGTTGACTTCCAGGATTGACCCTGGAGGTTGACTTTGTATATATGTACATACATCACAAATGTTTGTCCTCACCTGATTTTAGTCACATTCATACACAATCATCTTCCTTATGCGTTTGGATTATGAAAGGACTACCCCTAATCTCGGAGGTTACTCTGAAAAAGTACCCCTTTTTCTCGATTTCACGGACCTAGAATCTCCGAGATGACTGAAGAAAAACACCCCCTTTTCCGTGAATTTGGTAACACGCATGGGTACCCACCAACCCGGGGACTGCCACCACCGGAGCTATGTGCGAGAATCATGCGAGGATTCATTTCTTTCTCCAGTAAATTCGAGAATTATACAATTCCGATTGATTGTGAGAATCTATTTCTCGCAGAGTCATCACGAAAAATTACAATTCTCGCAGATTGAAAGCCAGAAACACTGAATTCTTGCACAATTTCCCAAATATTGATGGTTAGAAAATGTCCTTTTCCCGCTAAATTCTCGCGATGTCTTCCCATGATGAAAGCTACGTCAATATTCGTATGCAAATTAAATGGGATGAGTGTAAGATCCGACCTTTCTCGGTGGAGCTGCTTCTAACAATTGAAATTGCATTAAATTTATACTATATTTATCTTCGTAGAACCAAAACTTGGCAAATGAACGGTGAATTAAGGAAATTTTGTAACGAAACAAAACTATATCGAAAAAAATCCATAAAATTAAATATATGAAAACAGATATAATTCACGAGCATTGCTATTATTTCAAGCTGCATTCCAGTTTGCATATGGAGAATATTATATCGCTTTGATAAGGAAACCAAAGACTTTGGTATACGGTCCAATTAAGTTGGCGTCGCAGTTTTAGCCAGATTGTTCCGTGGCAAATAACTTGTAAACCCCGATAGAAATAAAAGTAGTGCGCTGTCGTCCGCAAGCTTGAATTACAGATAGCTAACACTAATAACTTCTGTACAGTTGTCATGTCAGTATGAGGGACTGGCATATAATTCACTCGGCGTTTATCTATAACTTGTCCTTTAAAAAGTCGTCACTATTTACGGCCCGGGGGGCGGGTCGGAGAATGTTAGGGAGATCACTGAAAATATTGAACACTTCAAGGGGGTGCTCAAAATGTAGAGAGGAAGAGAGGGGGATTACTCATTTTTTTCTGTGAAATAAATTGAAACACCTCTCAGATTGCACCAGTCCACACATCAATTTCTCAAAATTTTCGATGCGAGCTGGTCGTGCTCTCCCCTTTGGGGTGTTCTAACAGTTTTACTAGTACAAGACAAATTGAAAACACCTCTCAGATTACACAAGAACTGCACCATTGCACACATCAATTTCTCATATTTCACAGGATCTAGGACAAAACACCTTGTGAATTCATCCTTTTTTATCACAGAAACATATATTTTAATTGACTTCAGTTCAAAAAAACATTTTGACGACTAACCATACCGTATTCACGTTTTTTATTAGAAGCTGGTTGCTGAAGAAATGACAAAAGAAGGTAACAGATTTTTTCATTCCTGCATATTCTTTGGTCTTCAAGCTCTGCAAACTGAAAACTTGTTTCACAAAATACATTGTCATTGTTTGGTTGTGGAATATTTTGACTCAAACATTGACCATGCAAAAAATGTAATAAAAATATCAGTGTTCAATGTCATTTTCAAACAATTTCACCCAGTGCAAAATAAATTGAAACACCTCTCAGATTGCACCATCACACATATCAATTTCTCAAAAATTTCTGATGCGAGATTTCGAGGGGAACCCTCCTCTCGTGTTCTCCCCTTGGGGTGTTCTAATAGTTTTAATTAGTAAACAAAATTAAAAACACCTCTCAGATTGCGCCAGACTTCACCATTGCACACATCAATTTCTCAAAATGTTCAATGCAAGATAGGGGTCAGCTCCTATGACCCTTTCACCCTCAGCTCTCGCGTGTTCCCCCCCCCCTCTTTACTTTCAAATTCTGCCCGTGCAGTCAGATATCTTAGTGTAAACCCTGTCATGATACCCATCAAAATTATACAATACTATATTGTTGGATACTGGTTATAGCGTGAGATTTTATATCTGTAAGTTTATTTTATCGTCACTTTGAATTTCATTTTGTTGGTTTCACCCTTTTTAACCGTCATGAGATAACCGATGATAATCTAGCAGGGTACATCAGGATTTGAAAGGTCTTTACTATTGCTGTATTTTTGTACATTTTACAAATACATGTATGTGTATTTAACTTTTCTAAGTTGGGGGTCAACCAAAATTTCTGAGTTCGAGAGGGGGGTTACTCAAATTCATCATGTTTAGCAGGGGGTTACTCGAAATTTTGGAGTTTCAGATGAATTCCTCCGACCCCCCCCCCCCCCAAGCCGTAAATGATGACGGTCCCCTTAAATCTTACACGCGGGCATGCGCGGGCATTACTGGCCCGTCAAGTTGTAGGTACAGAGTGTTTGCTGAAGTTAACTAAAAGTTAGCTCACAATCTTGGAGTAGATTGAGTGCGATGTATGTAAGAAGAGGAGACACAGAGTAACAGGGTTGTCATTTTTATGGGATCAGATCATACACAAAGATAATTTGTTATCTGTCCGTAAAAATATCAGTATCAACAAAATATGTTGATCATCAAGATTAAAGTTACCTATCAATACTTACGATTGTTTAAAACATAGCTAAAGTAGATTAATCACAGTGTGCTGTATGTAGATTGGGCTTTGACCCGACGGTGTGGAGCGCCAACACTCGAAAGGTTCTGAGCCCATATTGACAGTTGATGCTGACACAGGTTTAATATTTCAAATTCAGTATTGTCTTTCCAAGTCTATAGCTGGCATGACCACTTTACTAGGGGTACATCAGTAATGCTTACAGTTGTGATAAAATATTAGGATATCCATATCAATTCGCTCGTCACGAAATTGTTTTTCAGTCAAATTCATGTATAAAGGTCAACAATATGGATTCCTAAACCATATCGAGGTATGAACAGTGATACCAATTTTAAAATAATCCCTTTTTGCTTTGGTGACCGGAGATTGAACTTTGAGTACGATTCTATTTAAGGGGCGGTGGTCGTCGGGATGGCGCTCAAAGGTCGCTAGGGACCCCTACGACCTATATAAACACTGTATCCAAGCTACGTTGGCGATTGATGAAAGTTAAAATATGTTGGTCTTAAAGTACATCTTAAAATTTAAATTTTGCAGCTATTTTGACATGATGCATCTATATAGATTGCATGAACTAAATTGTTTGTAAACAAGAAAGTTGCACATGCGCAGTTCCGACGACCACTCCCCTTTAATAGCGTGAATTCAGAATCTAAAAAGTGCAATAAGATATAAATTAATCATTTCCCCCTACTTGCGATATGTTTAGATTTCTCTCAGGTGTCTTGATCATTCACTCCACTAGGAGAGACGGATCGTTCGAGCTTTCATTTTAAAGATCCACCAGCCGTCAGTTTTTAGGCATTTCCCAAAGTTTGTGTTTCGCGTCTGCAAAGTAGTTTCCTGCTCTGCTACCCAGTGGTGGCGCTCTCAGGGTATCCACACGTATTCCCAAAGTCACGGAAAAGCGGGCGTCGTCGTACCTCATCACGGTCCGTGAGAACAAGAAAAGGGGCGTACTAATTACCGAAAGCTAGCCCTTGAATGAAGGGATTTGAATACCCCTTATAAAGCCTGCTTAATAATGTTCTGAAATGTACAGCCCCCGGGTACAGCCATGCCAGTGCTAAATTAATCAAATGAGATTGTTTTAAAGAATGGGTCATCATGGACACTTTTTTAAAACGTTATCATGTTCATCCAGACTGGGTACCGGGGTAAGCTGGTACAGACACCAACAAGAGACTGCATTGATGCTGGTACAGACCAACAAGAGACTGCATTGATGTGTTAAAACTAATCTCGTTGATCTGCACAACATTAACATGACTGTATCTTGTCATAATCTCTCTTTCTCCTAGATTTATGAACATTCGGTGTCTTTTGGTTTAATTTTCTCCGATATTTCTCAAAATAAAGGTGTCTTTTGTCGAAAATCCCAGTAGAGGGGGTCCCGAAATTTGCGGAACAAGCGTGGGTACCTTGAATGCTTGGTGTTCAACTTGAGAGCACAGATTGTATGAGTAATTCCAAATGTTAACCTTTTGAGTGCCAAAGTCATTTTTTGTCGTCTTTATTAAATATTCCCCAGTCAATTTTTTTCAGATGTTTGCCAAAATTTCGAAAAACAAGTCATCGTTGGTGACACAGTCCCCACTTGTTAATGGGTACTTTGATTAAAAGTTCTCTTCATTAATTGGATTGCGATTAAAAATACTGCAATACAGATGGGGCTTAATGGCCGACAATAAGTTCCATGGTGCTGAAAACATAAAGCCAATCTTGCCTGCCACCCTGATCACAAAAAAGGTCATTAAATGACCCAATTAATAATTATTGACAGGCTAAACATTTTTGCATCCTATCATATAACACTGACAGATTATCACCGTTACCATATTTCATAATTTTGAAGCAGTGCTTTTGGAAATACTCTAAAAATAAAAATTCATATCATGTATATGCAAATTAGCAATTAAGTCAAACAATACCGCTAAGTGTCATTGAATTGTATTACAACACTGTGAGACCAAAATTTGTATCAAGTTTCATCAAATTTGATGCAGTATTGCTGGACATATCACTCTAATTAGGAAAGTTCATTAAATATGCAAATTGGTAATATTGCATATTCCTCTGAGAAATTTGTGTGAACGAAGGAACAGACGCACGCACAGACGTACACACAGACATGACCAAACCTTTAAGTCCCCTCGAAAAATGTCTGTGGGGACTAAAAACTGTAGCAAATGAAACGTGATGTCCATCGGCCAAAAGTGATAAAACATACAGAAAAATTCATAAAATTGGTAAAATATTGCATTAAAATGTTTGGCGGGGAATGAAGTACATCACTTATTAACATAATCAACTTTACGATGAGTCTAGACTTTTAAAGGTAACCTTGACAACCCTTATTAAAAGTGACAGGGTCAGGAGATTTTACAGTTTTGCAAGCTTTATCCATTTTTCACGAAGCAATGTTAAGTGAGCTTGCTTTGCTCACAGTTCTCCCAATCGTATATAAATCTGTTTTTGGCATGCATCTGTTTGCTATCATTGGCAGAAATAAGACTGACATCTGTACCTTTAGGATTGCAAAATGCTTTTATTTCATGAGCATACATTAGGTAGGGTCTTACAGGGACAGTAAGAGCATAGAAAACATTTCTATAATGCTGTACAACTTAAAACATGAAAATGTAAATCATCAAACAAGAATTATTTACATGCATACAGAATTTTGAAAAGTAAAACATCACATGATATATAAGACATATAATGTTATTTCTTAGGGAGGGATTGGAAAATGAAATACAGTACATCACTGAATCTGTGCTTTGGAACACTTTAGAACAAACTTAGACCATGTTGAGCTGTTGTAAAATTAAACATTATCCTATAGGGCATGTTTCTGTTTGTTTGCCATTGAAGGCACCCTCGGGCACACACTGATTCCTTCCATTAAGGAAGTGTGTCTCTGTGTTATCTTGGAGTGCCAGCATTTTCATGGCACACTGTGTTTAAACAGAATGCACATACCATGTATGAAACATTTGTAACTTGGCAAGGGTATGTCTTCAAATGTAACGCTTCCTATATGTGAGATGTGCATATGGTTAAACCCGTCACATCAATATCTGAGTCAAAGTAAATTAGACACTGATAAGATTTTTACATCAAAAATTGTACTGGTGACAGTGGTGAATGATGGTATGTAAAACTATATTAAAACTTGCACATATATACTGTCAAACCTGTGTATTGTGGTCACGTATGGAACTAAGAAACTGTGACCACTACATTGAGGTGACACTCCTATAGATGTTGGGTGTGCCATTTTGTTTTGTGTAGGAGAATGCTGACTGGTGAATCACGGTGTGGAGGGACCGTGGGTGAATGTAGGAAGAGATATCAATAGTAATATCATACAATTTTCTGATAATCATGATAAATGCATTTAATTTCCCTTTGTGATGTAGAATAAAATCAGTCAAAATAGACTTAATTCTTGCCTTACAATCACCTGTAATCTAAATATGCCCATATATGGTCAAAGGGGCGTTCCTTGGTATTCAAAATGCCCATGTGAGGGTGCTGTTTTTAAAAAGCGGCCACCCGCTTAAAATCTGTGCTTGGTTGAATTTTCTCTTTCCATGGTAACTGTGGCAAAATGGGAACAGATGACAGTATACATGTACCTTTAAGTCCAAGGATTTTTGACAGTCATTCAGAGTCAGACACACTGACCATCATATACAGATTACAATTACATGCAATTACATGCAGCCACTTTAATACCAAGTATAAGACGTAGCTGTTCTGTAGAGGGCATTAATCCTTTGAGCGCCAAAGTCAATTTTTGTCGTATTTATAAAATATACCCAAGTCAATTTTTTTTTCAGATTTCTGCCAAAATTTTGATAAAAATCTTTAGCCAAAGAAATGTCATGTCCATTTGGTCCAAAATTACCTAAAAATTACAGAAAATTTCACAAAAATTGGTAAAATGTTGCACTAAAATTTTGATGGGAAAAAATTACAGCACTCAAAGGGTTAACAGATAAAATATTACAGGACTTCCACATGGTGACATCTATATAGAGGTGACTGTTCTCTAAGAGTGACCACTACACAGGTTTGACTGTACTGTACCATGCTGTACTCATAATTAATAAAAACACCGTAACTTTACGAAACACAATCTTCTTAGCAGTGGCACTCATGTATACCACACTAACTGAATCACTAATTTTGTAGCATCTCTATAAACAAGTTTCTTGTAAATAAAGTATACTAATCTGACAACAGCTGCTTACAGTTTGCCATGCGCCAACTGCAAGTAACATAAAATTGACATCTGATAAAAAGTACAGAGGAAAACGCCATCTATGGCCCACTTTGAGTGTGAGCAAGATTCTGTGTCCTACTTGCACTGGGAAAAGCATGTCCACACATGTACCACAAAGAGAGTCTTACCTACAAGCTAGATAGGAAATGTCTACAGAACCCGAGCAAAATCAGCAGTTCCACAGGGATCCTGTGGAGGCCTTATGGAGAAATAAGAATGAGAGTTTAAAAAGTTTTGTTGCCATCAGAATCCATAGCATATGTAATACAAGAGGCTACTGGAACAAGTTTTTTTTTGGTGGCAGCGGTGGGACTGTGCTTAGGAATATGCGCAGGTTAAAGAAACTAAAGCAAAAGGATGGCAGTGATAAAGTCAGTGTCTTCCCTGAAAGTATGTCAGCAAATATACAGCAAAAACTTAAAAAGCGATCACAAGTTTTCTTTGAAAGACGTTCTCAGCAAACATTGCTACTTAAGGTTCATTTTTGTTGAAGTTTTCTCATACACAAAACATAACTTTGTTGCAGGATGCCTTGAAAAACGTTGACAGCAATCAGAATGAGTTAATATCATAAGAGTTGTTAAAAGTCAACTAAACACTGCATTAAACATTCTTCTTTGCATGTTAAAAAAGTACAGAATTTTCAAGTAAACATTTTACAGTAATATTGATACACCTACATGTACCAGAAAAAATGCAACTACTGATCCAATTCAGAGACTTTAGAAGAAAAAATCATACAAATTAACACACAATTATACACTTTTCTTGTCCTGATTTGCTCAATTCTATGCCCCTAATAATATATTTATATTACTAACTATATATTTACAATAAAAAAACTCTATACACGAGAAGGAGAAGAAGATGAAGAGATAGATAAGTGTGTTATCTTTGACATCAAATCATTAAAATCTGACACAAACATCAAATGCTCCTCTGAAATTAGTACTGGAAAAGTTATGGAAGAAGTAAAAACTTAAAATCAGAAGTTGTCATTTTTTAAAAGACTGCTATGTTTCGTAAATATGTTACATCGGAGACAAAGGAGCTTGTGATGTGCGGATGCATGTAGTACACTAATCATTCAAACTTGATAAAGCTGAAGAATTTTCATCGACAGCAAAACGTTTTTGTGTTCTATATTTTTTGTTATTTCACATGTCCCTATTCTCTGGTACGGTAAAAGAAATGACCATTATTATTTTAAAATGCTAAGATATTACACACTGTATTCATCCTTTTCTTTGCAAGAAAGGAAATAAATAAATAATACACACAAAAGATAAGACAACGAGCCTATATGATTCTTTCTGAGGGAATGCATATTTCTTACAATATGTTGTATTTTTATATATGTACAAAGATTGCATGGAGAGCATTGGTATTTAGCTTTACTGGTAGTTTGTAGGTTGTTTACATCCAATACACTTATAGTAATCCACATACAATATATATAATTTTCAAGTGTTCACATCTTAAGAAATGAGGTTTTTTACAAGATCAGAAACTTTAAAGCAAAAGCTTCTTGGCAGAATACCAATCTTTTATCTCTTCATACATTGTTGAACCCTTTGACCTCTGACCCTAAAGTGACCTATGATGTCATGGTTAACCTTTTGAGTGCTAGAATTTTTCCCTTCAAAATTTCAGTGCAATATTTTACCAATACTCATGAATTTTTCTGTAATTTTTTGGATAATTTTGGACCAAATGGATGTCCCTTTTCAATGGCTACAATTTTGATGAAAATTTTGGGGAAAATCTGAAAAAAATTGACTTGGTTATACTTTATAAAGGTGACAAAAATTTACTCTTGCACTCAAAGGGTTAATACCTCACAAGAGGATTCTCAACCTTGGAGACCTGATACCCAACAGTACTGAATGTACATCTTACCACACTTTTGACAAAATCACGTGAAGACCAATTCCAACAAAGAAAAAGAACTCTGAAAAAGGGGAGGTGAAATCAAGAACTGCCCTTAGGGCCAGGCACACATGGGGAAATTAATAAGGCGGTAAATCAAAAGCTGTAAACATCATAGCTTTGAATGATTTGTGTACATCTGATGCAAACACTAATAGAATCTTGGGTGGAGTTGTTCATAGTATCAAAAACAGGTAGACTCTGAGAGATGGTACTTATAGACACATAAGTATATATAGGGCTTGCAAATATTGAAGTCATTAGACATTTAAATAGTTACCAACTTATTCTGTCCAACTTTACACACTCATATGATGAGTCTTCTGTCTCACTTTCTGTTACATAAATTGACATGAAATGAAATATCCGTACATGACATCAAAATAATTTGCACAATATGACATCAAAATATTTTGCAAAATTTTATCCAACTAAACAAACGCTGGTGTGAGCACACTTCAGTCACCATGTAATTTGGCGTTAATAGTCTGGTGCCGAAACCCTGATTTTTGGTCGAACCCAAAAATTTCGGCCCCACAATGGTTCTCGGTGGTTTCTGTATCTTCAAAGCCTACTGAATCAGGATCTGCATGATGCCACCCTGGCACCCTTGGGCATTTTAATATATTCAAGATGGCCGCCAAGATGGCCGCCAAATATGTAAATGGTGATATCTCAGCTCTGTGAAATGTTATCAAAATAATTTTAGAGTCGTATGCTAGGTAAACAGGGCCAAGGAATTCATTTCTTTCATTGCCGAACATGTGCGACCCTTAATTTGCATAAAAATCCAAGATGGCTGCCAAAATGACCTCAAAAACAGGTAAAATGCCATATCTCAGCTCCATGAGAAGCTGTTGGAGTCATTGTGGTCTCCTTTGCCAGGCAAATGGGGCTAAGGAACTCATATCTTTCATTGCCTGATATGTACAACCCTTAATTTGCATAAAAATAATCCAAGATGGCTGCCAAGACGACCTCAAAAACAGTTAAAATGTCATATCTGAGCTCAATGACTAGCTGTTGAAGTCATTTTGCTCTCCTTTGCAAGGTATATTGGGTCAAGCAATTCATATCTTTCATTAGCTGACATGTGCAACCCTTAATTTGCATAAAAATCCAAGATGTCAGTATGTAACAAGTCATATCTCAATACAGTATGCCACTGATTTTGGTGTCTTTCGGCATGTTTTACGGGTCAAAGAATTGGTATCTTTTGTTATATTTGCTGTAAAATCAAACATGAAAATCTGAAATTGATACTTACAATCCAAGATGGCTGCAAAGCTGGTTTCCACAACAAATATCAAGGTATATCTTAGCTGAAATTGCATCCTAGAGACTAATACATTAAGGGTTCAAGGCAGAAGGATAAGTTTCTTTCGTTATATAAAATGTAAAATATTTCATTGAAAGCCAAAATGACCACCCAATATCAACTATTGGCACAAAAAGGGATGCCACAAAAACATTGAGTCGCATCTTAACCAACCAAGCATTCTTTAGACCTACTTTGTTTTGTTCCACAACAAATATCAAGGTATATCTTAGCTGAAACTACATCCTAGAGACTAATACATTACAATATTGGTCGCAGAGTTTTCATTTATTGCTTTTGGTTTTCATGTTATCCCTCTAAAGTTGCACCCTTAGCTTTGCAATCATCATGCTGCAAACAATTTTATAGTTTCTGCCATAGGGGCATCAAGAATATGAATGTTTTGCGCTTGACACCCATCCAAAGCACTTTTAACAGTTTAATTGCAGTCCAATTATCCAATCTTTAATTGAATTGTTGTTGTTTTTATAATTAAACATATAGACACCTTGCTCCTCCGAAAGCAACCTTCATCACTAGTCCAAATCCACTACCTGACATAAAAAGGTCTATACTGATAAGCATGTGCAATTTTCCTTGTGTCTCGGAATGAAACCGAAAGTACATAACAGTGCTGACGTGTTTCTTATCACATCACTTCTCCAATAGATGGATTGCAGACTAACCTGTACTGTTTTGATGGCTTGTGCCAGCTTTATTGGACTATGATAAGAAACATACCAACAACCAAAATGTATGCATACAAAGAGCCACAACTGCTAGGTGCCCATGCTGTGTCGTGTTATGGTGCAGTGGCTACATACATGCTAGTCATGGGAGCCGCAACACACTAAAACTGCAAAAATAACGGGCATAACAACTGGCACACACATACATATAAACGTAGACAAGAAAAAATGTAAAAAGGAAAATATTGATGAACATGTAATATCCGCATATATAGATATTCATATTTATCTCTTATCTAATACTCTTTTGTTGTTGATTTTGCAAAATCTTTATTCTACTTTATGATCAAGATCCCAAATCACTTTGCATTTAACTTTTAGTCAAGGCTAACCAGCTCCCTAGAAGAGCATACATTCATTCCTAATGGATATGCAGGTGACCCTTCATATTCCACAGGAAGTTACAGATGCTCTTTAACTCAACTGGCTGTGACATCTGTATTTTCTGCGAATATAGTAGAACAAGCAACTGTCAATATTAATGGCCCTGCTAATAACAAAAGCGATGAAGGATGATTTTGTGCAAGAATCTTACCGAATTTTACAGTTCTGGTCGAAAAATTGTAAATTAGTATTTTGGTACATTGTTACAGATAAGTATTATAAACGTGCCACCAAATGCCACCATAATCAATTTCATGAAATACTCAGTCAGCTGAAGTATTACATATTATATGATATGGCAGCTATTCCGGAGATCATATTTTCATTTAATTGATAAATGGTAGGTAAACAGTTCATGTAATGGGAAAAGTGAGTTCCTCGATACCTAGCATGCCGCCAAATATTAAGAATCAATCTCAAAGATGAGCAATGATAATATAAGTTAAGGCTACATGCCTGTTTTGCAACTCTTTTTAGGGTATCGATGATGTTTTGACTTCACTTTTGATATATAAGTTGCATTGAACAGTATTATATACAATTGACCCTTAAAATGTATCCAAAGACGCAAAACTTGGTCTCGCAAGCTACTTAGTAAATAGAGACATGATGTAATATTTTGACACCATTATAAGCATTAAAAGATAAACTCCCTGTTTGCAATGTTCTTGAAAGTTTTTTTCAGGTCAGATAACAAGAGATTCAAATTCTGCGACTAATAAAACATGACCATACTCATCAAAATGGGTCTTAATGATTGGCAAAGATGCAACTCACACCTCACTAAATCTAACATTGGTGTTTGTAATGCAATTAAACCGCTCAAAGTGTTCTGAATTGGTGCCAAATGCAAGAGGTTGGTATTCCTACTGCCTATGAATGACACTTTAGCAGAAACTAGACACTTGTTTGCAGCATGACGTTTGCAAAGCTTAGGGTACAACGTCTGACGGATGACATGAAACCTGGTCGTCATTGTCAAATCAGAAAACCATACCCACAATGATAAAGGTATTCATAGAATGACTCTGCCACACCCACTTGCGGTCATAGATTTAAAGGGCAGCAATATTAAAGATCCTGCTGAAATTGACCAAACAAATCACTTTTCTGCAAGTGCAAAAGCATGCTCAGCAAATTCGCCTCGTATAACTGAAGCTCATTTATTGTGGTTGATTGACAAATGATAAAAATGACCCTCACGTTGTATGGAAAGGTACAGTTCATTATAATTTAATGTAAATGGATGGTTTGACAATTTATATGAATGAAAATGTGAATTCAATGACCTCTCAAATGGATCCAAACACATACAACCTTGTGTCGAAGATGCTAGATAAATCTTGTTGTAATGTT
This sequence comes from Ptychodera flava, assembly GCF_041260155.1. Lineage (NCBI taxonomy): Eukaryota > Metazoa > Hemichordata > Enteropneusta > Ptychoderidae > Ptychodera > Ptychodera flava. Next base: position 19,566,373 of record NC_091929.1, on the reverse strand, counting down.
TTATGAAACCATTATAGCGGCAATGTGGGAAAAAATCCTTCCATTAGAAGTAAGATTTTTCCAGCTCAGAAAACAAGTAATGAAAAACCTGCGACCAATAAAACCTGACCAAACACAACAAAATAGGTCTCAAGATTGCTTGGTTGATTAAGATACGACTCAATGTTTTTGTGGCATCCATTTGTGTGGCCATAATTAATACTGGGTGGTCATTTTTGCTTTTCATTTGTGCATTTTTGCTGAAATACTTTACATTTTATATAACGAAAGACACTTATCCTTCTGCCTTGAACCCTTAATGTATTAGTCTCTAGGATGCAATTTCAGCTCAGATATAAATTGATATTTGTTGTGGAAACCAGCTTAGCAGCCATCTTGGATTGTAAATATCAATTTTAGATTATCATGGTTGATTTTACAGCAAATATAACAAAATATACCTATTCTTTGTCCCGTAAAACATGCCGAAAGACACCAAAATCAGTGGCATAGTGTATTGAGATATGACTTGTTACACACTTAAACAGATATTTGGATTTTTATGCAAATTTTATGCAAATTAAGGGTTGCACATGTCAGCTAATGAAAAATATGAATTGCTTGACCCAATATACCTTGCAAAGGAGAGCAAAATGACTCCAACAGCTAGTCATTGAGCTCAGATATGACATTTTAACTGTTTTTGAGGTCGTCTTGGCAGCCATCTTGGATTATTTTTATGCAAATTAAGGGTTGTACATATAAGGCAATGAAAGATATGAGCTCCTAAGCCCTGTTTGCCTGGCAAAGGAGACCGTAATGACTCCAACAGCTCTTCATGGAGCTGAGATATGGCATTTTACCTCTTTTTGAGGTCATTTTGGCAGCCATCTTGGATTTTATGCAAATTAAGGGTTTCACACGTTCGGCAGTGTAAGAAATGAATTCCTTGGCTCTGTTTACCTGGCATACGACACTAAAATTATTTTGATAACATTTCACAGAGCTGAGATATCACCATTTACATATTTGGCGGCCATCTTGGCGGCCATCTTGAATATATTAAAATGCCCAAGGGTGCCAGGGTGGCATCATGCAGATCCTGATTCAGTAGGCTTTGAAGATACAGAAACCACCGAGAACCATTGTGGGGCCAAATTTTTGGGTTTTGTGCTTCGGCACCAGGCGTTGGCGTTAAAGCCCCAACAGCAGTATCATTTTGTCTGGTGTTGACATTTCCAAATAAAATTATCAGCTACACATGAACCATTACCTGTGACCTTGGAAGTCTGCATGGACTGTACAACATTATGAAGATCAGTGAATGTAAAGTATCATACAATTCTGTGCATCATAACCTCCCGGCTCCCTGAAAACTGCTTGGAATATTGTCAATCCATACAGATTAACCCTTTGAGCACCAAAGTCAATTTTTGTCGCCTTTACTTTTGTCCTACTTTACCTCAGTCAATTTTTTTCAAATTTTTGCCTAAATTTTGATAATAAACTGTAGCTAATGAAATGTGATGTCCATTTGGTTCAAAATTATCAAAGAAATTACAGAAAAATTCATACAAGTTGGTAAAATATTGCACTAAAATTTTGGTGGGAAAAATTACGGCACTCAAAAGGTTAAACATATATGTCTGGAAGACATCCTCTCGAAATCAGAAATGAGTCTGTAACATTTGTAACATTGAGTTGTACGGTACCTAGAAATGAGCTATCTTTCACATTTGTAACATGGAGTTGTACGGTACCTAGAAATGAGTCTGTAATATTTGTAACATGGAGTTGTACGGTACCTAGAAATGAGTCTGTAACATTTGTAACATGGAGTTGTACGGTACCTAGAAATGAGTCTGTAACATTGTAACATGGAGTTGTACGGTACCTAGAAATGAGTCTGTAACATTTGTAACATGGAGTTGTACGGTACCTAGAAATGAGTCTGTAACATTTGTAACATGGAGTTGTACGGTACCTAGAAATGAGTCTGTAACATTTGTAACATGGAGTTGTACGGCACCTAGAAATGAGTCTGTAACATTTGTAACATGGAGTTGTACGGTACCTAGAAATGAGTCTGTAACATTTGTAACATTGAGTTGTACGGTACCTAGAAATGATCTATCTTTCATAATTTTGTACATGCACCCCTTCGTGAAAAGGTCAAATAATGGACCATCAATATAAAAACATGATGTTTGGGAAGTCTCCACTCAAACATTGACCAAATTCATTTACAAAAATTCTAAACAATCATAGAAGTTTATATACATGCTGTTGCTACATAACCATTACCTATTTTAATACATTGTTCGTCTGAGTTTGTCGGTGAAAATAGGGTGCTCCATTTATCACATTGCTTCTGTGCTATAATGACTTCTAACCAATTTTATTGGGCAGTGCATTTCTAACACTGAAAGATTTAGCCGTGTGAAAGCTCTCAGTAACCTCCGACTCAACACTAATAGGCTGAATTTTTCAGTCTATCTTTTTGCAGCAGTTCCAAAACCAGTTGCTGTAACTTTTGATGACATTTTTCACTAACATTGTTTCGTATGTGAATGGCAAGTTCTTGTTATACTCCCCAAAGCATGTTGCAACACTATTTAGCTTGTCAGCACACACTGTTATTGTTTACATTTTAATTCTAGGCTGGACCAGAATTCACTTGTCAGCAACAATAATGCAGGCTACACATGTACAGGCTGAGCCGACAAGTTGAAGACTGTGTATCTAAACTCAGTACGCTTTAGGTTGAACAAAAAATTGCAGTTGACAATACAAACAAAAATGGTTAAAAAAATCATCCTGAGTTACACCAACTAGTTTGTTAAGAAAATTAAAAAGAAAATTATCGATGCAATGCACATGCCATGTACATTATGACGGGAAATAAATACAAATTTTTCAATGAGTACAATATGACTATACAGCCTTACTTTGCAACTGAAATTATGAAAGTAAACCGATACCGCTATTGGAGATTCAGGGTAACCATAATTACACTTGGTCAAAGTTCAACAACCGCTCGCCATGTTTAGCTCTTACACAATATACACATTGCAAATTTTTTTTATAAAAGTTGTTGCCATAAAGTTCAATACACTAGAGTCAATGTTCTTGAAGTAAGAACAAGTATTATGTTTTGTCACAAAGTACATACACCAATATGCTCCTATACATCTCGCACTTGACTAATTAGATCTATTAAAGGTATCTCTACAGGTACCTACATTATGACTGCTTACTGTACTCACAAAAAAGGTGTCAGTAAGGTTTCGCAAAAATGAAATCATTTTCATGTAGGTTTTTACTGGATTATTTGATGCACAACTTACCACTACTTTGAAATTGTACTTCCCTACTGTGGGTGTAAAACATTTGTAATACTTCAGAAAAGTATTTAAATTGTATGTGAAATCTTTTTAGACTGATTTAAAAATTCAGTTTTCTTATCCCTGTTGTGGAAAACCTAGTTGTGTGAGGGATGGAATTTTTAAATACACCCAAATGACACTGAATATCTTTGTGGCAATTTCTAGTCATCAAAGAATCATGCTTTGTTTCTACTTGACTTTTGCTGACACACCAGTTGAAATGCTGTTGTTATCCCACTAGAAATTATTACCTCTATTGTTGTGAGTCGATACTTGTGCTCAGCAAGACATCCAAAATGCAGACGACAGGTCATGCCAATACTTGATTGGCTAACGTCCCTCCATTTACTTTTCTGTTAGCTGCAGTGAAGTCTTTAAAACCTTCTTGAGATGTTTCAATGCTTGGGGTTCAAAACAAAGACATGTGGCTTTTGTCCTTCAAGACTTGTTCCAGAATGGTGTAGCTTTTTGTCCTTTTACAGCAGTTAATGGAAGACTCACTTTGAAATATAAGAATGACAGCAATTGAAGTTTCAAAGCTCGTAAATGCAAGACAAAAACTTTTCTCTCATGCCAGGTTTGAAAATAATTTCCCCACACCGCTTAAATACCTCAATCCTTGTGCGTGATTCTCCTGTGTAGACAGAGTAAACTGACATAAAACCATGCAATCAAAAAACACGAGTCAGGCATAGTTTGTGGAATTGACATACCTGAACAAAAATTAAACTCAACAGAGGCCACTTGAAATAGTCCACTTAGCATTGACATTCACTTCAAGATGAGGCTTTCAATATTTGGTTGATATTACACTTTCATTCAAAGAAGAAAGATGAATTGTTCACATTATATGGTGATCCACTTTACCGAGAATTTGTCAAGATACATGTAATTTTGTGCAGTAATTTATCTCTAATATGTATGTTTTAGTGAAATAACACTGATGGTATCAAATAATGCCACTGAAAATAAACAAAGCAATCAGCATCCTGATTGGCTTAGTATAAGCAAGACATTTGCATATACAGGTGGTCTTGCACCAAAGACTGTGATACGAACATGCAAGCTGTGGTACGCTCATTAAATAGTATGCAAGTTTTGTCTATTCTGTAAACGCTCTCAGGTCTCTTGATTTCTGTCATGTGATCAGGTACTTTTTCCATCTGCATACTGGGCACTGTGCCGATAGTTACAAATATTCATATGACCTATCAATGTCACATGCATTGCACTGTGGTTTCTTATGAGCTGGAGGGAAATCTTACAAGGCACAGTGACTTTGCAAAGTCTGCATACAAAGCCGCCTAAAACTGCCCACTTTGCTACTCAATACTGAGGATTGTCCTCCAACATACAAAGTTATGCTTTCTTTTTGGTGTGTTCATGATGACCTTTCAAAAACTGATAATAAAAAATATAGATCACGCAAAGATGTGAATGTAACACAAAACCTGACTGTATATGCTGAGGTTTGCAGTTTGTGAGAGCATACAGCCAGTAACCTGTTGACCCCAATTCCCTGTACACAGGTCCACAATCACCATTGATAACAATAGGTTTGGGTCAAACCACAGTGGTGAAAGGGTTAACAAATCAACGTGTGTGGGTATTTCAGTAAATATCAGACATTTCATCATCATTTTTTATCTCTACATAGAGCTGAGTGTATGCTTTGTCAACTTCTAAGGAATGAACCATTAGATCTTAGTAGAGGGATGGTCGGGATTCTACAATGCATATTCTTTTTTCCTCAAAATTTGACGCATTATTTTTTGGACTTTATGCAGCATGCATTCTTTTTCCCAAAATTTACAATTTTTTGTGTGCTAACCTTCATTATTTTGTCAAAAATATAAACATGACTGGAAATGTTTTTGATCAATTTTGGCTCCTCAGATTTGACCACCCCTAAATATCAAAATGGTCAATCCCTAAAGTGGCAGTTGCAGTATGAAAAGGGAATCAGTGGATATAGATTCATTTCATAGAAACATGTAAAGGAGTAGGCTGGAAGTGTTGGCCCAACATACAGTAAATTTCAGCGTTTTGATCTGTTTACAACTTCTGTGAATATGTGTCTGTTAAGGGGCCGTGGATAATTAAAACGCACACGGCAAACGTCATTTCCGCATTTGGGGGGGAAGGGGGTTTGGCTGTATTTCGATTACTGTGCAAAAAAACACACTACATGTTTTCATAGCAACATCTCGCTCCACGTTTTACTGTATCGCAAAATTGCGCTTTACTGTTTGGCGTGTACCAGGCCAGTGAGGCACCTGCGCTACACCATTCTTTTGACAAAGATGTGGTTCAGTGTATGGTGTAAAATAACGTAACAACCATTTTGGATACATTGCGTTATTATCGAGTTGGCGCTGAACACAGATTGATTTTAGGGGAGTATGCCAGTGGTGGTGGGAGGGTATGCGTGCTGTGTAATTTGGCTGAGTATTTCTGTCTGTTGCTTCTCCACTAGTATGACTGGATGCTGTATGTTGTGGGTTTGGACCCAATTGAAAACACTGTATATTCATAGCCACGTAATTACCGATTGTAGGTATGACACAAAATGAGGCTGTGTTGGATTTTTCGCACTTCCAAACTTTCGTTTAGGAGGGGGGAGGGGGTTGAGGCCAAACACACTTAGTTTCGTTTACCGTGCACATGCTTTAATTATCCACGGCCCCTAAATCTATCTTAAAATTCCAGACAGAAACTGCTTTTTTCTGTTTTTAAAAATGCAAATTTTTCTCAAATTGGTGGACTGAACGTCAACATCACAGAAGAGCCACAGCTGTTAGACAATATCTATTGCTAAGCTATGAGTGAAATGTAAAGTGCCCTTCTGTTGCGAGCCAAACCTTGCCTTCTTTAATATTCCCACTGTGCCTTCCTAAGGTAGTATGCGTCTTTGGGACAGATATTCGGACTTGCAATTTTTTTCGATACTGTTCTACCACTAGAGGGGGCTCATTTTAAAGGTCATGAAGCCACTTTCACCATTGCAGCATTTCAAAAATCAAACAATTTTATTTTTCCCCAATACAGTTAGGACAGGGATGGTTGCCATTTTGGTACATGATAGGTAATTTGTTTTTCTAGTTCCAAACTTTGCATGGTGACCCCCACTTTTAATTCCTGATTTGGTAAGAGAATGGTTGAAAGTTTCATTTAGGAAAGTTGGAGCAAAAATTTCAGTCTTTCACTGTCGAGGTGCGTACTGCCTTCTATGAACAAAAGTGACTAGAAATGCCCCATAGACAGCAACATAGCTTGTATACGACACATCCCAAGACTAAAACGTGACGTTACTAGCAGCATGTAATATGAGTGGAATATCAGCCTATTCTCCAATTATTATGCTTTTTTGATTACAAGAAATATCACTCCGTACAAAAGCTTTTCCTTCCAATCACTGTCATCTTCGTAGCTGTCCTTGGAGAGCTAACTGTCTTTCCTTGCCTGCCCCTCCTTTCTAGTCAAGTCCCCATGGAAAAATGTGCGTATTTATAGCTGTGGGACAAAACCATTTATGGATAATACAGGGGTGTACAGGTTTTAACCATGCATTGTGTCTGTTGTATGGTACATGTCTTGTTGCTGTGTCTACGCACATTCTGCAACAATCACTGTGAGTAAGGACATAAAAATATCATGTTTCCACTTTTATCAGCATTTGGTTTCTCGTAAAGAGTCATACTCTTGAGACCCTAAATGGCGTTTAACATTCGGCGTGGAAGTAACAAACGTTCTGCCGTCATTATCAAAGTCCGATGTGAGCCGATCCGTTTCCTTGGGCTCATCGTCCCTGGCAATCGGGCTGAATACTCCGTCGTCGAAGTCAGGATCGATAGTGAGGGGTAGGTATTCCGTGTATCCTCTTCCGAGGGTGGGGGCTGGTGAAACTGGGAGTGATGAGGTTGATGTCATATCTGTAAAAAATTCAAGAGAAAATAGGTTTCCAGCTGTCAGCGTCTGCATAAGATTTGATATACAACATATTTCATATTGTTTATGTTTTACAAGACAAAAAATCAGTTTAAATTTTTCCCCTTACAATGCCAAGTTGTTTGGGGTGTCACCATTCAAACCTTTATACCATCGAAACAAATAATCTCAAGTTTACTGCCATCCCTCTGTTGACTCTATTCAGAAAAAAATTAAATTTGTTTTTTTTTTTGACAATAAGCTGGGACAAAATTTAGTTACTCCGTGAAGTTCTTCAAAATGAGCTCCCACAAGTGGTAGACAAAAAAAGAATTGTAAAAGTTTGAGAGTCTGAATATATGGCCCCTGGGTGTGTTCTACCTTGATACATTCATGATCATTTGACCAAAGAGCAAACATGGCTCTTATTCTTGCAAATTCCCCAAGTCTGACAAATACCCAAGCCCTATTCCATGTGGTTCTATCGACTGAAAATGACATTGTCACTACACACTTACTGTTCAGAATGTAAAACAGTGCACTGAAGGTAAATGACACACTGTAGTGGCGCATGCTGATTTCCAGAAAACATTTTACAAAATGGGGGATTTTAATTTTGTGGTGTCATGTGCGTTTTACAATGCAGTGAATAGCAAATCCTCCAATGGTGATGGTGAGTTTCAGAAACACAGCAAGAACACACACAGAAGTGCCTACCACACTAGATATGGAAAGAGTTAAAGTCTGCAATGTGCAGTGGATAAGGTACATGCTTGTCTAAAGCATACACGTAGATGTCAGCTACAAAGGGAAATCTTTGTACAATTTGGTAAATCCATCAACTGACATTCTTCTGTGCTATATCATACTTCAGTATAAAATTTACATTGAGAACTTAATTATTTCTATGTATTTCATGACAAGAAAATGCCAAACAAGAAAGATAAATAAATTGAACAAGCCAACTTAAGTGCCTTTCAAATGTAGCTAATGTCTAATTTGTACTGTATATTATCAAATTACATCCACTTAGTGAAAATACTCTTTGCTTTAACGTGACATTTGAATAAATTACAGAGCCTTATCTTAACCCTTTGCACCCTGACCCCTGGTGACCTATGATTATCATGCAGACATTTTTGTCCGAGCCAGGTTCAAAGGTTTAACCATCACAAGAATTCATAATGCATGTCCATTCCCTCTGTCAATTGGTTATCACTGTTACCATGTGAGGGCGCCATTTTATGACAGAAAGAGATACATAGATATATCACCTAGGAGTGCCATTAATTGAAGGAGGTGAGATATACCATGTGAGGGCGCCATTTATGACAGAAAGAGATACATGGGCTGCGTTCGATTATGATCCTCGGGGAGCCCTAAGTGACGTCATGACGTTACGATGGGGCTCCCCGGGGAAGTGGGAAAATCGAACGTTACCGGGCGAACAAAATGTCAGACGACAACAACAACACAGCCAAAAATCAACTATTTCGCCACAGATTAGCTATTTTTTTGCCTGTTTATTTTCAACAACTTCACAATGTCACATCAATTGCTTTGATTAACTGTACCAACCAATAGGGTGATTTTTCTCCATAACCACTAGTGGTACTAGTGTTGTCTGTTTGTCGTCCGCCATATTTGTATACAGTGCCCCACACTTCCCCGACTCGACGAGCAGGGGCGGTGAAATCTTCCCCGAGGTACCCCGACAATGACGTCACACGATAAACGAACAGAAACTGGGTGGCCCTGGGCCGCCCAAGGGCGCCTCGAGGAAGATAATCGAACGCACCCCAGGATATATCATCTAGGAGTGCTATTAATTGTAGGAGAAGGTAAAGATACACCATGTGAGGGCACCATTTATTACATGACAGTGTAAAAAATATGTGAGGGCATCATCCATGACAGAGATAGTGGAAAAATGGTAAACTTATTGTGTGAGGGTGCCACTGAATTTGGGAAAGGTAAAATACATCATGAAGGTGCCATTCATAACAGGGGAGGGTAAAATATCATCTGAGGGCACCATTCATTACAGAAGAGGGTAAAATATCATCTGAGGGTGCCATTTGTCACAGGAGAGGATCAGATATTTTTTCATTTATAGGAAACAATCATAAGTATGTGTCAATTTGGTAGAGAAAAGAAAGGGAAAATTGAAAGAACTGACACACAAAACAACAAAACGGCACCTACCAAATTGTGGTATTTGTGGCTTGTACAAATCCTCTATAAACTGAACAACTGATCGTGCAGAATGGCAAAGAAGACAGCCGTTTAAAAAAATGGGGTGCACACCGATGATGAAAAAACAAAGAAATTAAACATGTTAATATGTTAGTGCAAGTTTAAACTTTACATGAGGTTGTGAGAGTGCAGAGCCTGGGTGTTGTGAATAACCACAGCATAAGTTGACGCTATAAAACAGCAAACTGGTAGACTCCTCGAACTGGTGAACAGAAACAGCACTCTGGGAACTGCAAACATTACATTAAATAATAATGTAAGTAAGAAAACTAACTGAGCCATGAAACAACAACCTGAAAGAGTTTTCTTCTCATTTTATATTAAATAAGAAATCATAAAGTATAACAGTTCACTTTAAAAATAAAGGTAGTTTTTATTTTTCAATCAAATGAATTTGGCAAAGAACAAAGATGCTCTCACAGCCCCTCGCTGGCTACACAATACTGTGGCCTGGCTCATTACAAGCTGGCTTAGCAAGCTGGCATCACTAACTGCACCAACTCACTCACCTAGGCTACACCAGCCAGTGTGTAGCCAGCAAGGGACTGTGAGAGAGTCTACCGCACAGTAAGTGAGGCTACCCACAATTCTCCATGATCTGTACACACAAAGATCACTCACTGAACTGAAGCAAATTTCTTCTGTACACAGAACAACTCGGTCAATATTTCAAAATTCTGGCAACATAGTTCTTATAATCATAATTTTCTGATTTCTCACTGTGAATAATGAGAAGATCAACCCCTTTTCCGCGGAGGAGATAGCAATTTTGTAATTTTGTCAACATAGATTTTTGACAGCCATACACAATATTTTCAAGGAAACTAAGGGAACAAGTTGCATCTGTGTTGGCAAAAGAAAGGGTATTGATTTTTTTTAAAGTTCGTAACAAAGGAAATTTGCATGTCTGACAGGTGGTATGATGAGACCATCTTAGTTGTTGATAACTTTATCTTGACAAGTGTGCAATTTTTAGCACCTCCAAACATCGACTTCTCATTCAATTTACTCTTGAATTTTAAACATAATCAATAATTTTTGAACATAGTTTTAACAAATAATCCTAAACTTAAATTTTAATTTAAAAATTGTTAAGAAACTGATAAAATCAAAAAAGCCTTCAGCAAAAAATACCTGAGTGAACAAATCAAGGGGAATTGTGGGTAGCCTCACTTACTGTGTACCGATACGTACAAATTATAACACCAAATTCTGATCATGTTCGTATTTAATTTTCTCTGGCCAAGGTCAAGACAAAACTGACCAACATTCCATTCATATTCAGAAAGTAGATAGAAATCTGAACTTATTGATATCCTTAGGGTAATAATCTTTCTCTGGATTTTCGTTTGACTTCCCAGAAAAAGTGAGTGTGCGTATCTAATCAGTTGAAAAAGCTTGACCATGGGCACAAAAAAACTTGCAGCTCAACTTTGCTATTTTGTATTCACAACACCCACACTCAACAGAAGCAATGGGTTAAAATGAAAAAAGATGTACAGAAGAAAATATTTCTGTTAGTGAAATTAGTTATTGTTAGATAAAAATAATATATTATCATGACAGGAAAAAAAAATGTAAAAGCTTCAAAACTGCAAAACACACCTGTAAATGAGAATGAATATGCAAAGCATATGCAAAGTGACTTTAAAATTTGCATATAAAGGAATGTTACCAAAAAAGGAGCATAAGGGAGGCATTTGGATTAAAAATAGCATCTTCAAACTTTCTAAGTAGATATGTAATAACATTTCATTCAACATGCAGCCAACATCTTTGACCCATGTGTGACCCAAACCTTTCTAAAGAGTAGCCTATTAAAATAGCTGTCTCATGTGATTGATGGAACCATCAGCCAATCATGTCTGCAGTTACATGTCATTCACAGAATAACCAACCAACCACAACACAATCCTACCTTGGTGACATATATTTCCGCATTTATGCTTTTTCTGATGGAATGAAAAATTATTTCAAACATCAAAATCTTCAACGTGTATCAAAAATGTAATCACAATATAAATCAAATCATAGTATTTGTGAAAAACGAACGCTTAGGCAATTCTAAATTCAAAAATCAAAAACTGCAGTCACTGCAAAGCTCTATCTATAATAAAAAGAAAAATTTACAACAAAATTTGAGAAAAGAAATAAAACACTTGTCAATGCAGAGAGGTTCTTTCCCTCAGTGCCAATATCAGCAAAATTACCTGTGTAACTCATGAATAATTCATTAACTCGGCACATCCAATGGAATCGTTTGTGAGGATGTGACAAAGAAACATGGTGAATGCTGAGGTCAAAGGTCAATTGTCAAGGATGAAGGTCAGTCAAAGATCTCAACAAAGGATGTAAAAAAAGTGTGTTTTTCATGGTGAGTTTGATAATATTTCATTCCTGACAATGTACAGTACATGTAAAAGTGACTACAAGTAGTCTGTGAATAAAGTCTATCCTTGAGAAATGTAAGGACATTATTAGTAGAGAACCTTTTTCGCTTGTGAACTGAGAATACTACAGGTGAGAACACATTATTGAAAGAGGCAATATGTCAAAGGTCATTGACACTCATCAAAAGGCTTTCACATTTATGTTGTTGCTGGTCCTAATGTTCTATCGTTTCCACTGGTATTTCAAACTCTGTTCCTAAATATTGGCTAGTATACAGCAATGTGGCTTATTTTTGAGCAAAAAATTTGAAAGTCAAGCAAAAAATTTTGAAATTTTATATTTATGCTTTTGCTTTTATCTGCAGCAGAGTATGCATCTCCATACAAAATAATGAGAGTCTTTGAAGTGTGTTCTCAAAGTTGATTTAAGTCACTACTTTGTCATGAGTGTTCTTTTTGATACACAATAATTTCATATATGACAGCTTTTTGTATCAGGCTTACACTATAAGCAAAGTCCCTCCATCACCAATCAGCAAATGCAGCCGGTTTCATTGTGACAGGGCTCCATATGGATACACAACAATTAACGCCTTAGTCCGCTGTTGTGCATGTTATCGTATCTGCCAATTTAATTACAAAATTTCCTCATATTCAATGCTGTTGGCATAAAAATAACACTGGAGGCCATGTTACCTGAAACAGTCTTCAGCTTTGATTTTTTTCTAAGTTTTATGTATACTGCACGTACATATAAAAGGGGTGACAAAATTGCTGCATTTTAATCACGGTACACTGTAGGATGTGAAATCAAATTGGAAATGAGAATGTTCACAGGTTTCTCCATTTTAAAGTTGTCATTTTTGATTAAACAGATTCAAGCACATTTTATTGTATTCGTAAAGCTATGAATAACCAATCTATGTCAGTTTAACAAGTTGCTCTCTTATAAATGATGAGAAAAATGGATAAAAAATTCCGAGACCAATCAGTATCAAGCCCTGGCCATGCAGTAAGGGTTATTCACAACTTAAGCAATTTGCTTCCCAAGAAAGGTGGTGGAGGGACTGTGCTCTAGTGAAATCTAGAAATCCCTGATTAACAAAAGAATTTCAGATATTTTTGAAGTTTTGCAGAACACCAGTCTTTTGACAACAATGTACTGTCACACCTTATGTTATCAAGATAGTGGTTCTAACATGATGATGTAGCTTTCACTAAAAAAAATTGCATGAAATCACAACTGGCAGTATGTTTCTAGATAAAGAAAGAAAAGTTAATATTCAAACATCAAAAGTGTCTCCAGTAAGTACTACCAATAGCCACAGACGTACGGGTATATTTGAGCCTAGTCTGTATAAGCTTAGCAAAAAGATATATATTGGTGGCCAGTTTAAACAGCGCCCTCTTTCTAAGAAGGAAAAAATTACTTCTCTGGCATATGTCATGCAAAGACTGGAGTACACTGTAGCAAAACTGCCGCTCTAAATAGCGCCCTCTTTTGATGAAAAACAATTTCATGGACAGGAGGTATACGAAGGCAAAAAGCTATAAACAGTGTCCTCATTTGAGGAAGAAAAAGATACTCAATGACAGGTGCCAGCCCTGAGCTTTAATACTGCAGCGTAGAATTTCATCCAAACCAGATCCGCCATATCAGTAGAGTTACTCAGCATTGAAAGTTTTGTCATTTTTTGTGAAAACTTTAAAAGGAAAATATCAAACATGCCTCAAGATAAAGCACTGGAAGTGAAGTTTTGGAACAAAGTCATACACCAGAGAGAATATTTAGTTTCATGAGGATGGAGTCTGGTTATGGGTTAGCACATACCTTTTGGTGGATTGTCCTGACTTAACTTTGCCTGGTTCAACCTGGGGGGTTTGGGGGGAGGTGAGCCTACTGGTAGCGGCATAGTCAGTATTTTCATCGGTATATCATCTCCGGCTGTAACCACGCCGGAATCGGAGCTCTGCATTGTTTGCATGCTGTCTTCCATATACTCCATCCGTGATGGCAAACTTTTATGTCCCTGGTGCGTCGGACTAGTGTGCGATGCAAAATGAGTTGGCGTGCCTTCGATCGTGGCGAGAGTTGTGATTTGGTTGCGTCCATACGGTCCTGCAGATGGGAAGGTCTTTCCGTATGCCTCCTCTGGGGAATCTACCGGATCGACGTAGTAGCAGTAGCCTTCCTGACGGAAAGGTTTCCCAGCTTTGGCATTCATGGATGACTTTCTAGATTCAGAAACAACTGAGTACATGGAGCTGGACGCGGATAAGCTTTCCGGTCTGGCGAGGGGTGCCTTTCCCACCCACTCACCATTGGAACTACTTTCCATATCATTGCTAATCTCGGAACTCTGTTTTCCGGAGTGTCTATCCCCATAGTATTCCTGGCGTCGCAGCACGACATGGTCGCACCCTTCCTTATCGTCACTGGTCGGAAATTCCCAACTGAGCGTGGAGACAGTTCTCCTATCAGGATCATGGTAGCCATTCCGGAGGATGTCATCTTCCCGCTGTAAGTGAGTTTCATGATTGGCATGGCTTTGTTTGATCGACAGTGGCTCACTGGATCCTGAATCAGAATCAT